>NC_071277.1:20094823-20187323 GCF_023375685.1 Ictalurus furcatus | reverse complement strand
TCTGGAATTAAAGAAGATTTGAGCTCCATCCAGAGGCAGAAAGGATCTGGATCTCTAGTATCTCCATAAATTCGTGTGGGGCTCGGCGAAAGGAGAGAGGGAGAAAAAAGATTATTATGACTGCGAAGTAGTAGAACAGAATCTAGTCAGGGTAGGCTTGAGTAAACAAATACGTTTTAAGCCTAGACTTAAACACTGAGACTCGTAAATCACCCGTAAACGTCCGGATATAAGTTCAGCAAGCGTCTATGTCACTATTTGAAATATTAGCACAATCCCGCCCAAAGGCAGGCGTGAAGAAAGAAGGCGGAGCTTCATTGAATTGTTTTGGCGGCATGTCGTGGAGACGCGGCGTGTTTCGATGCGAAAGCAAAACCCCTTTGTTTGGCCTTTCAGAAAACAGATGAAATTAGGAATCAGTGGTTAACATTTATTTACAACGCTGTTCCTGAGCAGTACGACCCAAAAGTTTGCTTGTGCACAGCGCATTATACAGAACCTGAGAGAGAACAACGCAGGCTGTACACGAAGGCTATTCCTGAAAAATGGGGCGATTCCCACTTTGCTCGGACAATATTGCACTTCTGAATCAGAACCTACAAATATGTTTTATTATTTTATGAAGTAACCGCTATTGACTGTTCAAATGCAGAGTTTTGTGTTTTGATATTCAGCTGTGGGAATTTTTAAGGGGGAGGTGTTACATTTCCGACACACGCTTGAGGTTTTTGGACAATCCCAACACGATGGGTCAGCTGACCAATCAGAGCACGCTGGGCTTTTCAGAAGGAGGGGCTTTGGAGAAACTTGAACTGAATCAGAGCGTTTCAGACAGACTGGGAATAGATGTACTGCAATAATGTACAGTATGTGAAAATGAATGTGCATTAAAGCTTGTTAACCTGTTCTATTACACCCAATAAACAAAACAATGAACTTTTAAAAGATCCTGCTTCTGTGTGCTTTGTCTTTGTGTGATCTTTTTTTGTGTTGCACTTACAGTGGCTCTGTTAATTATCTGAATGGAAATGATGGGTTCTAAATGTTAAAGACTAACAAAAACCAAATGTAAACTCAAATAAAAAGAATATATAGATATAGTATATTTACTATTGTGATTTGTTTCTTATTAATCATGTTATTTTCTCAACAAAACTGAAACTCAGCATCATTAGAAATCATCCATCAGCTCGAAATCAAATGTCCACTAATATTAAACAGTATAAAGTGTATAATCAGTAACTGAGCGTACACACGGCTACATCAATCAGAAAACAGTTAAAACTCTGAACAATAATAGTGTGTAAGAGTGAGAGGATGTTTCATACCGGACAGCGTGAGCAGAATCACAGACCAGTGCAGCATCTTCATCTCTTCTTCAGGAAGAACCTCACACAGTGTTGGGTGTGTTTATATACTGAGTTTTTATGTATATATATATACGGAGCTGAGCTCACTGACTCGGTTATGATGTGTGAGAACTAAAAGCAGATCCTGGAGAAAAAAAGAACGCCCCCAATCTGACAACACCACAAGAGTGTCAAATCATTAACACAGGAAGATGACCAGAGGCATCATGCAACATCTTGCTCCTCAAACACACACACACACACACACACGTACACAGGCACGTACACACGCACGTATGCACATACACACACGTACACACGCACGCATGCACATACACACACGCACATATACACACGTACACACGCACGCATGCACATACACACACGCACATATACACACGTACACACGCACGCATGCACATACACACACGCACATATACACACACACGCACGCATGCACATACACTCACAAGCATGCACATATACACACACACACTCACGCACGCATGCACATATACACACACACACACACACACACACACACACACAAGCATGCACATATACACACACACTCACGCACGCATGCACATATACACACACACACTCACGCATGCATGCACATACACACACAAGCATGCACATACACACACACTCACACACACACGCATGCACATACACACAGGAGCATAAAGGCTTTTGTCCAAACCTTATATATCAGTCAGTTTGATACACCTGCTCAAAGCACACACTGTTCTCTATTATTTAAGAATACTAATACTAATAATGTTTGAGTGAGTAATAACAGCATAATAATACAACTATTTTCATATATATATATTTATATCCCAGGGTGACCTCAGGTCAACTGTGTGTGTGTCTCTCTCTCTCCCTCCCTCCCCTGTGATCCTGGCATCATGTAACGTTAGGTAGAAGAGGAATAATGGTCTTTTCCTGGTTTGAACTCATGTCCTCAGCTCCAGTGAAGGGAAATGTTGATGCTACAGATTTAAAACCATTCTGACGTTCAGGTGTCACGTACATTTGGCCTTATCGTGTATTCCTGAATATAAATCGAGTTTTTACTTAAAATTAAATTCTTTCCTCAAACAAATAGTTTTTCACGTAGTATTTAGAGGAGCGGTGAGGAGCTCGGTTTATTTAACTAAAGCCCCCTGGGTGAAGATCCTCATGAAGTTGGGTGAGGAGATGTCGAGAGCGTGCAAAGCTTCTTCTGGATGCTGTTAAGAATTGAAACTATAAAATGGTTTGGATTTGTTTAAGGCTGTTTGTGGTCACTGAGTAAATCTGTAGGTGTTATTTCTTTAAGCCGGTGTATTCGAACTGAATGTTAATATGGTGTAAATATATTACTGGTTAAAGTTTGGACACGTGCGTCTGTGAATGTGTGTGGGGACGAAATGTCGCATGAGGCTTCTGCCCTTCTTCCTGTTAAAATAGTCTGACGCTATTTTACGTGGTCTAGCGATACAGGCTGCAACCTTTTTTGCAGGAACATCTTTTAGTTCTCACGTCAAGAGCTCAGCTCAGTATATAAACACACCCAACAGTGTGTGAAGTTCTTCCTGAAGAAGAGATGAAGATGCTGCACTGGTCTGTGATTCTGCTCACGCTGTCCGGTATGAAACATCCTCTCACTCTTACACACTATTATTGTTCAGAGTTTTAACTGTTTTCTGATTGATGTAGCCGTGTGTACGCTCAGTTACTGATTATACACTTACACACAAACACATAACTACAACACAAAATTAGATAACACAAAGAAAACACTTTATGCCATAATTCTTTTAAAAACACTTTTTGACGGCAGCAAAGTCGTGTATTAAGTGAAAACAGTCATTTAAAAAGAGTGCAGAGAGACACGTGATTAAGATAAGGGCCGTTCCACCGAACGGGTGCCATCATTTTTGATCTTTTTTCAACACTGAATCTCATAGCACACATATTTACTTATTCAGAATGTGCACTGGTCCATCTCAGGTAACTTTATTCCATTATTTCTAAGTGGAAGATGGACGCATTTTTCTCAGTCCTGTAACCAAACTCGTGTCATTTAAAAAACGTGTTTAAAAGCTTCTCAACTAATTCCTGTGTTTTCCCTCAAGAAAGAGTTTATCTGAAAGAAAAATCACTAAAATTCACTATATATGCACACAAGTTGTATTTTTCTACAATATGCAAAGCTATATTTTTCTTTTTAAAGGAGACCCAAACTTCAAGTTTATCAGTTTTTAATCGTGTAATTTATTAAATAATTGGATAAATAATGGACCAAAAAAATAGTTTAACTTTTAAAAAAAAAAAAAAAAAAAAACACAACTTTTTAGAAACAGGAATGAACATTGGGTAAAGAACGTGTGTCCGTATGTGTGTGAGTGTACATGCATGTGTGTTTTTGTGTGTGAGAGAGTGCATGCGTGGGAGCGTGTATGTGTTAATGTGTATGCGTGAGAGCGTGTATGTGTTAATGTGTATGCGTGAGAGCGTGTATGTGTGAGTGTGTATGCGTGGGAGCGTGTATGTGTGAGTGTGTATGCGTGGGAGCGTGTATGAGTGCTTGTGTACCTGTGTGTGGGTGTGTGTGAGATGTCGGTGCTGAAGGGATATGCTGTGTGTTTGTAGTTCTTCACAGCAAAGGAGGTGGAAAGAGGAAGAGGAGATGGGGGAGGGAGAGAAAGAGGGAGAGAGAGAGAGAGATGGAAGGAGAGAGAGAGAGACAGAGAGATGGAAGGAGAGACAGAGAGAGATGGAAGGAGAGAGAGAGAGATGGAAGGAGAGAGAGAGAGATGGAAGGAGAGAGAGAGATGGAAGGAGAGAGAGAGAGAGAGAGAGAGAGAGAGAGATGGAAGGAGAGAGAGAGAGAGAGATGGAAGGAAGGAGAGAGAGAGAGAGAGATGGAAGGAAGGAGAGAGAGAGAGAGAGAGATGGAAGGAGAGAGAGAGAGATGGAAGGAGAGAGAGAGAGATGGAAGGAGAGAGAGAGAGAGAGAGAGAGATGGAAGGAGAGAGAGAGAGATGGAAGGAGAGAGAGAGATGGAAGGAGAGAGAGAGAGAGTGAGAGATGGAAGGAGAGAGAGAGAGAGAGAGATGGAAGGAGAGAGAGAGAGATGGAAGGAGAGAGAGAGATGGAAGGAGAGAGAGAGAGAGAGATTGGAGAGAGAGAGATTGGAGAGAGAGAGAGAGAGAGATGGAAGGAGAGAGAGAGAGAGATAGAGAGAGAGATGGAAGGAGAGAGAGAGAGAGAGATTGGAGAGAGAGAGAGATGGAAGGAGAGAGACAGAGAGATTGGAGAGAGAGAGATGGAAGGAGAGAGAGAGAGATAGAGAGAGAGATGGAAGGAGAGAGAGAGAGAGAGAGATTGGAGAGAGAGAGATGGAAGGAGAGAGAGAGAGAGATTGGAGAGAGAGAGAGATGGAAGGAGAGAGAGAGAGAGAGAGAGAGAGAGATGGAAGGAGAGAGAGAGAGAGAGAGATTGGAGAGAGAGAGATGGAAGGAGAGAGAGAGAGAGATTGGAGAGAGAGAGAGATGGAAGGAGAGAGAGAGAGAGAGATAGAGAGAGAGATGGAAGGAGAGAGAGAGAGAGAGAGATTGGAGAGAGAGAGAGATGGAAGGAGAGAGAGAGAGAGATAGAGAGAGAGATGGAAGGAGAGAGAGAGAGCGAGAGATTGGAGAGAGAGAGGGTGGTGGGTGTATCTCACTCCTTCCCCTGCAGCATGCCATGGGTGGCTGTTTCTGGCTCCTGCTCTGAGCACATACTAGCGATTTACCAAAAATGATATTTTTAAAATAAACAAATAACATCTAAGAAGCGATTTAGGTAACAGGACTGTACGCTGAGATTGACCTTCTCAGCCACAGTTACAATATCATCAAATATAGAGAAAACAAAATGAGAGGACTTACTTTTGGCCTTCAGAAGATCCAGATGATAACCGTCCTGGTGAACATGTGACGTGTGAAATGTTCCAGATGTTTCAGAGGGAGGAATGTGTTAGGGTAACAGGACTGAGTGAAAACCTGGAGACACGAATTAAACGTGTATTTTAACAAAAATATTATGGATTTTGAATAAAAATGTTTTATTTAAACCATAGATGAGATATGGAGTCACACAAGAATGCAAAAAAAAAAAAAAAAAAAAAAAAGGATTTCTGAAGGACTTTAATCATTGTATTTAATGGTAAAGTGTAGTGTTGGAGAGCAGGGACAGGTAGCAAATGCTATTTTTTCAGTGTTCTAGGTGGTTTTTATTAATGTTGTAAATGATATATTTTAGATTTGCAGGACACTCTGCTTAATAATAAAATGTATTTTTCAGTTCATTTTCATGCATATTTATACATATCATATCCTGGGGACGGAAATGGCACCCAGTCGTGGAATGGCTCAAAAGATCTGTGGAGAATTTTGAAAAAGTCTTAATGGACGAATTGGAATCCACCAAAAACTGTTGTGTAATGTATTCTGTTAAAGAAAAAACAAACAGAGTCATTTATGGGAAATATTTAGAACACATTATATACAGTATCGTCATATACAGCTGTCAGAGTAGTGCTGAAAAGCTAAACTACACTTCCCATGAGCCCCAGCAGGTCACATGACACTCATCACTCACTCCTGTTTCCTGTTTCACCCTGTACTCACCGCTTTAGTTATTTTTTCACCTGCATTATAAAAGTCTGGACTGGCATACGGTGCCGCTGAGAAGTCTTGACACCAGCATTCAGGATTATTTACCAAGATTAACTAATCGTTATAAATGAGTCGTAGTGTCTTTTGTTATTTAAACATTCGTCTGATCATTTGTATAAAGTAATAAAATGTTTTATATCTGTAAACATAAAAAATTATATTGTGTGTATATATACACTGTATACAGATACACAAACATGCAGAATAACTGTATATTTGATTTATTTATACCTATAAATGAATAAATGTATAAGTTATGCATAAATACAGATATAAAGGTGTATTGTGTACAGTGCAGTAATAAGAAACATCAGGTGAACTCACAAAGTTGAAAACACACAACATATAAAACACTACATCAGTATAACTTTATCAATCTCCGTTTATTTCTCTACACAGGTGTTCTCACTCAGGACAGTGGATGGGGTGTGAAATATACGGTTAATCCGACCTGTGCTGTGAGAGGATTCAGTGTCTCCATTCCCTGTAGTTATTATTATCCAACATCAAATCCCAATATTCAGGTGACACAAATGCTTTGGTGCTCAATGAACTCAAACACAGATAAGTGTATAAACCCCCCGTATGTTTATAACAGCGCATCAATCACCACATCAGACTTTGAGTACGCTGGAGACAACAAATCAAACTGCACTTTGTTAATCCACAATGTACAGTTCAGTTATTCTGGAGAGTACAAATTCAGATTTATAACTGATAATCCCAGTGACAGATGGACAGGTGATCCTGGAGTGATTCTACAAGTTGCAGGTGAATTTTAATGATTAATATAAAAATTGAAAATTATTCATAATTATTTTAAATTTTTTCATTATTTAACTTCCTCACCTAAATAAATACATTAAATAATCTTTCTCTATATGAACTGTGAAAGTAAATTCAAGTCAAGTTTTAATTTTATAATCAAATTTCATTTAGTTGATGTTTATTACTGAATAACTATATTTTTTATCTGTGTGAGAAATCCTGATTGACTGACGTGGAGTCTTTCCTGCTCTCTGAAAAAGATTTAAAGGTGTCACTAATCAGGCTCAGTGGAAACGGAACCCTTAAACAAGGAGACTCGTTAAATCTGACGTGTGATGTGAACTGCACACAAAGTTCCTCACAGTTTGTGTGGTCTAAGAATAACGAGCGCTTACCTGAATCAGGACCCGTTCTTCACTTTCCTGCTGTAACCGTGAGGGATTCTGGGAGTTACACCTGCACTTGGAAAACCAGCATGACGTCAGGATCTGAAACGATCAGCCTTCTCGTCGAGGGTGGGTCCATCTGCTCACAACACTCCTGAATGTCTCGAATGATTACTGAAGGAAATAAAGTGACTTGTGTTCAGTTAAATATTCACATGTTAAATAATGTTTTCTTTCCAACACATATAGATCCTGGTCATTGGTCAGTCTGGATCATTGTTTTAGTGACAGCTGGAGTGATTTTCATGGTCTTAGCTGTCCCAGCTGTGATTTACATCAGGAGGTAAAACTCTGCATATTTCCACACATTATAATCTACACACAATCACATCCTGTGTTGGACTTTAATCGAGTCTCAGGATTTAGTTTCAGTCGTAGATTTTTCGCTCTACTTGATAACAGTTGAAGTCGAGTTTACTGCAATATTTAACGTGTACAGTATTGTTCCTTACTCTAGTGAAATGAGGTGTATGAGATCACAGTGTGTATTCCAGGGCATGTCCATGTGCACTGTGTGTTTTCTGCTTCTATTAGGAGGAAATTGAAAGCTCCGGAAGAAAACGGGGGGGAAAGTGGAGAGAAAACCCAGGTATGACCTTTTCAAAGAAATGTGTTTTAAAGTCTATTTTTAAAAAGCACAGTACATACTTCGTGTTAAAACTTTATATATACACACTTTAAAACATACGCAATGAAGTATTTTGACTGCAGTGACAACTTAAGTGTATTTAAGTTGTAATTAAGTTATGTTTAAATATACCTTAAATGCATTTAGTTGTGCCCTGAGCACTTTTTTCTGTTGTTGTACACAATTAGATGTAAGAATATCATTTGTAGACACAATTGTTGTTACACTTAAAGTGCATTGTAAATACACTACTGAAACATAATTGACTTTTTTCCATTATTGTTGTGACAAATTAAATGAACAGTTAGATGAACTTTTTTTAAATAACACGTTATTTTATTATCAAGATAATTATAGACAATTCAAGCCTTGGGCCGATGGGATAACCTGGCCTGTTTTTATATGTGTACTCTGCAGTAGTTTAAGTCTTAAGTTGGGTTTTGTTGGTGGTGAGGAGCAAGTTCTCCAAAACTTGCACAGTGGGAGAAAGTGTGAATACGTCTGATGTAGACTGTCACGAAGCAGCGTGTCACCTGATTCAGATGATCTTTATCTTACTTTTAACACCACGTGTAAAATGGCATCAACTGATGTTACACGAACTGGAGCTGAAATTCTGGCAGGACTGGGGCCGAGTTGATCATCTACTAAACATCAACAGACTTAAACTGTTCATGAAAGTGTTTCTGACTTGTTCACACATTGCTGCACATGAGCACTGCTGATGCGTGCGTGATGTTTTTACAGACAAAGCCACAGTTAAACCAAGTTGCTCAAGTTCCTGATGAAGAAAAGTGGAACAAAGAGGACGTGACTTACGCGTGTGTCCAAAACAAAGCTACAAACAAAAGGTAAAATATATATACTGCAATATACAGTGGAGCTTGCTTTTAAAATACAGTTTAATATGTTGTAGAAAACTAATATTTAATTTAGAGTAGCGCCGGGCAATATGATGATATGAACAGGTTTTAGAGCAACCTCTGCTTCCATCCAGATTCCATCCATCTTTTCTTCTGAAAGACTCCGCCTCTCTAAGATCCTCTTTTTATACCCAATCATCTTACTCACCCGTTCCCAATTAACCTCCAGCTGGTTCTTTTTACCAACACTTACTTTTCCAGCCTTTTCTTGCCCCGTCCCAACTTTTTTCAGACGTGTTGCGACCATCAAATTCGAATTTACCTTTTTTTTCTTCTTAAAAACGGTAAATTTCCTCCGTTTAAACATTTAATATGTTTTCTATGTTCTATTGTGAATAACATACGGCTTTATGAGATTTGCAAATCACTGCGTTCTGTTTTTATTTACGTTTTACACAGCGTCCCAACTTTTTTGGAACTGGGGTTGTATGTCCCAACATTCTTTTCTTAAATATAACGGATCTTTTTAAATGAATGAAACCTGTTTATCACCACACACGTCGTGTTTCGCAGAAATGTCTTTGAGAATGGTGGTGATATTTTTGTCATGTCTCCCGGCTCTAATCGCAAATAATATAGAATTGTAAAAACATACGCTGTGTTAGCTGTGTTTTTTGTCTCGCTCTCTCTCCAAGGTCAGAGGTCACAGCGCAGCTAAACCGAGTTCCTCGGCCTGATGAAGAAGCGTTAGATAAAGGAGACGTGATTTATTCGTCTGTGTCCGTCAACCCCAACAAACCAACCCAACAGTAAGAATGAAAATCATAAAAGTATCCAGAAATGAATGAAAACAGTGGCAGGTTAAACTGAGACTGAAGGAGAATTGTAAGAGCAGTGTGTATTATCAGTGTTCCTTCTCTAAAATTACAGCAGGATTCTTTAAATGAAATAAATAAGGAACAAAACACTCTGTGGTGAGCTGTTATACGTAACAGTTGCATTAGTAACATCATTGCATCATTTCCACACCAGCGCCTCTCATACAGTGAGGGAAAAAAGTATTTGATCCCCTGCTGATTTTGTACGTTTGCCCACTGACAAAGAAATGATCATTCTATAATTTTAATGGTAGATTTATTTGAACAGTGAGAGACAGAATAACAACAAAAAAATCCAGAAAAACGCATGTCAAAAATGTTATAAATTGATTTGCATTTTAATGAGGGAAATAAGTATTTGACCCCTCTGCAAAACATGACTTAGTACTTGGTGGCAAAACCCTTGTTGGCAATCACAGAGGTCAGACGTTTCTTGTAGTTGGCCACCAGGTTTGCACACATCTCAGGAGGGATTTTGTCCCACTCCTCTTTGCAGATCTTCTCCAAGTCATTAAGGTTTCGAGGCTGACGTTTGGCAACTCGAACCTTCAGCTCCCTCCACAGATTTTCTATGGGATTAAGGTCTGGAGACTGGCTAGGCCACTCCAGGACCTTAATGTGCTTCTTCTTCAGCCACTCCTTTGTTGCCTTGGCCGTGTGTTTTGGGTCATTGTCATGCTGGAATACCCATCCACGACCCATTTTCAATGCCCTGGCTGAGGGAAGGAGGTTCTCACCCAAGATTTGACGGTACATGGCCCCGTCCATCGTCCCTTTGATGTGGTGAAGTTGTCCTGTCCCCTTAGCAGAAAAACACCCCAAAGCATAATGTTTCCACCTCCATGTTTGACGGTGGGGATGGTGTTCTTGGGGTCATAGGCAGCATTCCTCCTCCTCCAAACACGGCGAGTTCAGTTGATGCCAAAGAGCTCCATTTTGGTCTCATCTGACCACAACACTTTCAGCCAGTTGTCCTCAGAATCATTCAGATGTTCATTGGCAAACTTCAGACTGGCATGTATATGTGCTTTCTTGAGCAGGGGGACCTTGCGGGCGCTGCAGGATTTCAGTCCTTCACAGCGTAGTGTGTTACCAATTGT
This sequence comes from Ictalurus furcatus, assembly GCF_023375685.1. NCBI lineage: Eukaryota > Metazoa > Chordata > Actinopteri > Siluriformes > Ictaluridae > Ictalurus > Ictalurus furcatus. The sequence continues at coordinate 20,176,579 of NC_071277.1, read as the reverse complement.
TTTCTTGGCGACTATGGTCCCAGCTGCCTTGAGATCATTGACAAGATCCTCCCGTGTAGTTCTAGGCTGATTCCTCACTGTTCTCATGATCATTGCAACTCCACGAGGTGAGATCTTGCATGGAGCCCCAGGCCGAGGGAGATTGACAGTTCTTTTGTGTTTCTTCCATTTGCGAATAATCGCACCAACTGTTGTCACCTTCTCACCAAGCTGCTTGGCAATGGTCTTGTAGCCCATTCCAGACTTGTGTAGGTCTACAATCTTGTCCCTGACATCCTTGGAGAGCTCTTTGGTCTTGGCCATGGTGGAGAGTTTGGAATCTGATTGATTGATTGCTTCTGTGAACAGGTGTCTTTTATACAGGTAACAAGCTGAGATTAGGAGCACTCCCTTTAAGAGTGTGCTCCTAATCTCAGCTCCTTACCTGTATAAAAGACACCTGGGAGCCAGAAATCTTTCTGATTGAGAGGGGGTCAAATACTTATTTCCCTCATTAAAATGCAAATCAATTTATAACATTTTTGACATGCGTTTTTCTGGATTTTCTTGTTGTTATTCTGTCTCTCACTGTTCAAATAAATCTAACCTTAAAATTATAGACTGATCATTTCTTTGTCAGTTGGCAAACGTACAAAATCAGCAGAGGATCAAATACTTCTTTCCCTTACTGTATCTTTAAACAGAAGTGTGTTAGTGAGAAGCCACAGAGGTCAGAAACAGGTGTGTGTTATTTCAGGTGTGTGTGTTATTTCAGGTGTGTCCAGACTGAGCAGAAGGAGGAGGACGATTGTGTGATCTACAGCGTTGTGAAAAGGGCCTGATGACGCTTTCACACCTCATTCACCCTCAGAACAGATGAGTTTTATTTAGAGAGCATCATAACGCCTGGGATTTTCCCCGTGCATGCAACTCGGATTTAAGACTTGCTAATATCACAGGAAGTGTCCGTTTATTTACTGTAAACATCCTGTTTGGAAGGACATTTTAAATGAATTTGTTTTCAACACATTCTTATGATTTCTTTAGTGTAATTTATGTTGTTTTTGAGTAAACAGACTTTTACTTTTACTTCTTAGGCCGCTTTAAGCTCTATTCACACTGGTTTAGTTTTACACGTGTAGATGGATTTGATTTCTCTGGGATTTTAGTCGCGTCTGAATCTGTCAGGTCAGACATTTTTACATACATTACATTTATTCACTTAGCGGACGCTTTTATCCAAAGCGACTTACAAATGAGAAAGATACAAGCAAAGCGATATCAAGCAGAGAACAATACAAGAAGTGCTACCATACAAGATCTATTAACTGAATTCCAGAAGAAGCAAAGTGCAGAGTAGAGGTGTAAGTGCTTTTTTTGCTTTTTTAATTTTTTTTTATTATTATTATTATTATTATTATTATGAGTTGGTTAGGTGTTCATAGAAGAGGTGGGTCTTTAGCTGTTTTTTGAAGATGGTGAGAGATTCTGTGGTCCGGATTGAGATTTGAAGTGCATTCCACCACTGAGGAACAGTTAGTGTGAAGGTTCTGGAAAGGGACCTTGCGCCACGCTGAGTTGTTGCATGTACATACTGTACATGCAAATGAACGTGTCTGGAAAGATTACACTGTAATTTAAAAGGTCCTGTAGAATAAACAAGATATTGTTTATATCCACATATTTGTGCTTTTTCTTCAGTTTAAAGTCACTCCAGGAAGCGTCCCATCTTTTCTACTGTCTCCTGATAAAACAGTTCCTGAGTTACTATGACAGTAGCACAGGTACAGCCTATATACATGTTCTAGTCATGTGACCATCATGTGACCTACTAATGCTCAAGCACAGCTTTTGTGGCCACACCCCCTTACAAGTTCTTACTGTATAATAAAGGACGAAGCAATCAGTTTGCATTAAATATATAAGATGTGTGTATTAGGCTACTTTTAGTGCAACAAGCGTGTGTACATCATGAAGACACGCCCATCTGTGTGATCCATACAGAGAGCCCTTCTCCTGTGTGATTTAGTTCAGAATCACTCCAGACGTCCTCCGACAACATTACTTAAGTCGGGAAAACTAATCCCGTCTGAATACGGCTTTAGAAACAAGATTCTCTGATTCTGATGTTGATTATTAGCATTTAATGCAGGAAATCTTTAATTATATAAAATCCCATCACACAAAAAAGTATCTGGCAAATGAATGTAAATGTTTGTTTGCATCCTTATGTTAGTAGAGTGCTTTATTTTATTTTATTCTAACAAAAACCTATTTTAATCATAATGGGGGAAATGTTGTGGTTTGACTTTTTATGTACAAGGTAACATATGTGCTGTAACATATATGCTATATAGTTTCCTTCCTATATTTTTAAGCTGTTATTTATCTTTAGATTGTTTTACTTTATTAACTAACACAGTAACAGTGATGATAATGATCATGCACACTGCTATGTTCATGTATTTGCCTGCTACGGTTTGAATAATGTAGATGAAATTGTTTTGGGGTTTTTAGCACCAGATTCTCAACTCTCTAGTTTGATTCTTTCAGAAAATAAATGTATAAAGGTTGAGTGTAAAAGCAGAGTGTATGTTACAAATAAAATTGAATTGAATTGAATATAAATGTTCATAATGTATTGAGGTTTCCTGCAAAGAACAATAGTGCACTGAAAGTCCAGAACCTGAGCAACTGTAATGATTATAGTTAATTACTAAAGATTTTCTGTTTCTTATTACTGAAACTTACTTAAACATCACCATTAGAAATCAAAATCAAATGTCCACTAATATTAAACAGTATAAAGTGTATAATCAGTAACTGAGCGTACACACGGCTACATCAATCAGCAAACAGTTAAAACTCTGAACAATAATAGTGTGTAAGAGTGAGAGGATGTTTCCAATTCATCAACTTGCATACTAGATCCCATACCTACATGTTTGTTTAAACAGATTTGTCCAGGAGTAATTGAACCACTTCTAAATATAATCAATTCTTCCCTAAGCACTGGCTATGTACCTAAATCACTTAAATTAGCAGTTATTAAACCCTTGATTAAAAAACCTGATCTTGACCCGTCTCAATTGTCCAGCTATAGACCAATATCAAATCTCCCCTTCATCTCTAAGATTTTAGAAAAGGTTGTAGCAAAGCAGTTATGCTCGTACTTAGATAGGAATAACATTCATGAAATGTATCAGTCAGGGTTTAGACCTCATCATAGCACAGAGACAGCATTAGTTAAAGTAGTAAATGACCTTCTACTGACCTACGATCAGGGTTGTGTCTCTCTGCTTGTGTTACTCGACCTTAGTGCAGCTTTTGATACTATAGATCACACTATTCTCCTTGATAGATTAGAAAATGTTGTTGGTATTAAGGGAACAGTCCTCTCCTGGCTCAGGTCTTATCTGACCGATCGTTATCAGTTCGTAGATGTAAATGGTGAATTCTCCATGCGTACTGAGGTTACTTTTGGAGTTCCACAGGGTTCTGTTTTAGGCCCACTGCTCTTTACTTTATATATGCTACCCCTAGGTCAAATTATTCGTATACATGGAATTAGCTTCCACTGTTATGCTGATGATACACAGTTGTATGTTTCAGCGAAGCCAGAGGACAGACAGAAGCTTAGTAAAGTTGAGGAATGTGTAAAGGACATTAGACATTGGATGTTAACTAACTTCCTTCTACTTAATTCTGATAAAACAGAAATACTTTTATTAGGCCCACGTGTAGCTAGAAGTAATCTTTCTGATCACATGGTTACTCTGGATGGTCTTTCTGTTTCATCATGTGCAGCAGTTAAAGACCTTGGAGTGATTATTGACTCCAGCCTATCATTTGATGCTCATGTAGATAATATTACTAGGATAGCCTTCTTTCATCTCAGAAATATTTCTAAGATAAGAAACATATTGTCACTACATGATGCGGAAATACTAGTTCATGCATTCGTCACCTCTAGATTAGATTACTGTAATGCCTTACTGTCTGGATGTTCCAGTAGGAATATAAATAAGCTCCAGTTAGTCCAGAATGCAGCTGCTAGAGTCCTAACTAGAACTAGAAGATATGACCATATCACACCGATATTATCAATACTGCATTGGCTCCCAGTAAAATCTCGCATTAACTATAAAATACTTTTATTAACCTATAAAGCACTAAACGGTCTCGCGCCACAATATCTAAGCGACCTTTTGGTTTTATATAATCCGCCACGCCTACTTAGATCAAAAGATGCAGGCTATTTGACGGTACCTCGAATAATGAAGGCTACAGCAGGGGGAAGAGCTTTCTCTTATAGAGCCCCACAGTTATGGAACAGTCTTCCTATTAGTGTTCGGGACTCAGACACAGTCTCAGTGTTTAAGTCTAGGCTTAAAACGTATTTGTTTACTCAAGCCTACCCTGACTAGATTCTGTTCTACTACTTCGCAGTCATAATTATCTTTTTTCTCCCTCTCTCCTTTCGCCGAGCCCCACATGAATTTATGGAGATACTAGAGATCCAGATCCTTTCTGCCTCTGGATGGAGCTCAAATCTTCTGTAATTCCAGACTGCTGGGACTACGGCTGCTCCTAAGGCCATACAGACTTCATATAAATCCATAATGAACTTTTTCACACTATCTGTTGTTACCCAGATGAGGACGGGTTCCCTTCTGAGTCGGGTTCCTCTCAAGGTTTCTTCCTCTTAAAACATCTTAGGGAGATTTTCCTTGCCACCGTCGCCACTCAGTGGCTTGCTCAGTTGGGATAAATTCGCACCTTTAATATCTGTATACCATGTTGATATTTCTGTAAAGCTGCTTTGAGACAATGTCTATTGTAAAAAGCGCTATACAAATAAAATTGAATTGAATTGAATTGAATTGAATGTTTCACACCGGACAGCGTGAGCAGAATCACAGACCAGTGCAGCATCTTCATCTCTTCTTCAGGAAGAACCTCACTCTCAGTGTTGGGTGTGTTTATATACTGAGTTTACTGACTCGGTTATAGTGTGAGAACTAAAATATGAAAACAAAATAACAACAAAACTATAAACACATTAACAAGTCAGATATAACGGAAAAGGTAGGTATATTTTGCGAATGGAATACTTCCCGCTTATTGGACGATACATCTGTCAATCAAGATATCCAGCAAGTAAAAAATTGTAAACAACTTTGTTTCTGGTACATTAGTGGACTTCTGTGTTTAAACCTTTTTTTTTTTTTTTGTCCATAGCGAAACTGTAAATATTAGAAAATAAAAGTTTTTATTGGCAAGAAATGATCAAATGGAATTTATTAAGCGCGACTTTGATGAAGGACATTTCATAAGCCGTGATTTTGGATCTGATGATAAGATACCATGACAAAGATTCGTTTGCGCTCTCTAAAAACACACCTACAGGACGCAGGTCTGATTGGACGACACATCTGTCAATCAAGATATACCGGAAGTACAGCAGGCTGCGGCAGTACTGGAAAGTCAGTTCGTGTGTGCGTGTGGTAATGTTTTGTCCGTACTGCGGTTCAGATAAAACTTGAACAAATCTACGGCGTGTCCTCTGAGGATTAAGTTCTTGCAGCAGCCGCATAACATCATGTTTTACACTCAGCTTGTGTTTCTGCTGAAGTTCTAACCGCATGATCCAGCTGAATAACTGTCCTGGTCCACACAGCTCTGCTCTTACAGCATTCCTTACTGCATTTAATGGGAATCGTTGTTTCCTCTAAAGAGACCTGCGTCCTGTAGGTGTGTTTTTAGAGAGCGCAAGCTAATCTTTATGTCATGGTATGTTATCATCAGATCCAAAATCACGGCTTATGAAATGTCCTTCATCAAAGTCGCGCTTAATAAATTCCATTTGATCATTTCTTGCCAATAAAAACTTTTATTTTCTAACATGTAGCCTACAGTTTCGCTATGGACAAAAAAAAAAAGGTTTAAACACAGAAGTCCACTAATGTACAAGAAACAAAAGTTGTTTACAATTTTTTACTTGCTGGATATCTTGATTGACAGATGTGTCATGCAATCAGCGGTAAGTAATCCATTCTCAAAATATACCTACCTTTTCCGTTTCGTCTGATTTGTTAATGTGTTTTCGGGTTGGTCATTGTGTTTATAATTTGTTATTTTGTTTTCATATTTGTGTTTGGTTTTGCACTTCTCGGCCACCGTATACATGATCTTGTTGGACATCCCGTTCCAAAAGCATGGGCATTAATATAGAGCGTACAGATCTCGTTTTCAAAATACCAATACCGACTTAATCTTGACCTCACAGAATAACACTAAACGTTTGAGCAACCTGTAAGCAGCCCTTAAATAGGCCAGTCACAGGTGGAGCCGGTTACCACTAATTACCAAGACGCAGCTCTCTGTCTCCCTCTGGTGGTGGGCCGGGGCTGTGGCCTGCCCACCTGTGACCTTTACATAATGTCATTTTTAAAATTTGAAGAAAAAAATAATAAGATACCCAACGATCGTTTCTCTAGTACTTTAACTCTCTGATGTGTTTTCCCCTCGATGGACACCCCATCAAGTGTTGTTTTGTTTACATTTATTTATAAATATATTTTTCTTTTGCCTTTTTTTCTTTCTTAGTTTTTCTATCTATACTGGCTGGAGGGGGGGGGAGGGGGGTTTCATGATTTGTTGGTTGTGTTATAAATATCTGTAGCACCATGTTATTCTCTTTCTGTGTTATTTATTTCATTTGTTAATTTCTCTACTGGTAGAAGAGACAAATTGCTTTAATTGTGTTAAATATAAAAATAAATAAAAAAAGATGAAACATAAAGAAACAGCTTAAAGCCAAATTTTCTCTCACTTTATTGATCATACTGTCTGTTATACTAAACTAAATACAAATCACTGTTTCACGTTAAGCTTTTTCACATGATAAACCTCTTATAATAAACAGCTTAATGTATTTATTGCTGTCTATTATCAAAAGAACATCTAAATAATCTAAATATAGAAATATATATATTTGGTGTCACTTATTTTATTTAAGCAGCATTAAGGGTTATTTTTTCCACCTTAAGCATTTTAAAAAGTTCCAAAAATACACCAATACACAACACACTGGGAAAGATCACAAATTCTAAAATAATTACATTTACAGTTACGTGAAGAAATAAGTGCACCCCATGGAAATTGTTGTTTGTTTGTTTTTACATATTTGGACAAGCAAACATTTGATCCTCTTTGAAAGCCTATTAATAAAGGTGATGCGCTCTATCAAATGACATAACATTGACATTTTGTATTAATTTTCACAATTTAAATTAACAAAAAAACAGATAAGTCACATGGAAAAAGTAAGTACACCCCTATATTTATCACACCTTCAAATCCATAAAAGTAGAATCAGGTGTTGAAGATCGGGTGTCAGTGATTAGAACCTGCTCAGGGAGTGCAGGTGGAACCGGTCTTATTTATACCGCTCTCATATCTATTGTCTGGTGTCCCCTTTGCTATTGAGGTGTGTGGAGTCATCATGCCACGATCTAAAGAGTTCTTGCAAGAGAATTAAAAGATCTCTTTAAAAAGCTATGAGGACTGACACTCACCCTACAGCAAACCAAAACAAAGAAACCCAGATAACCTCGCAAGAACAAAGGAGAAACTAAAGGCATAAACTTATGACCATCAGGGGAAAAACCTCTGGCTGCTCACTACAGAGAACTAACCAGGAAAAAAAGACAGCTTTTTAGGAGAAGCACCTCATACCAACTGTGAAGCATGGTGGTGGAAATGTTATGGTTTGGGGTTGCTTCACTGCGTCCGGGACTGGACAGCTTGATTTTAAAAAATTAGTTCAAATGCAATATAGTTTTTTTTTCTTTTTCAGAAATTCACAAAATGAAGACATGAATAGAGTTAATGAGGTGTGAAACTGTAATCAGCTCTGTTACTTTACATTAGCATAGATAGCAAAACTGCCCATCTGCCGCTGTGCATTTTCATAGATGGTAGAATCGTCCTCTTTCTGCTGCTCAGTGTGGACAAACCTGCAATCACACAGAAACCTGTTTATGAACCACAGAATACATAATAATAGTTTTAGACTTACAGATTGTATTGTATAAAAAAAGAAGCAGAGTTTTACCTCCTGTTGTAAATCACAGCTCCAGTCACTGAAATGAAAATCACTCCAGCTATCACCAAAACAATGATCCAGATTGTCCACTGATTTTCACCTGTTGAAGAGGAACCTACATTATTTACCATGAACACAAGTCACTTTATTTCCTTCAGTAATCATTCGAGATATTCAGGAGTGACGTGAGCAGATGGACCCACCCTCGACGAGAAGGCTGATCGTTTCAGATCCTGACGTCATGTTGGTTTTCCAAGTGCAGGTGTAACTCCCAGAATCCCTCACGGTTACAGCAGGAAAGTGAAGAACGGGTCCTGATTCAGGTAAGCGCTCGTTGTTCTTAGACCACACAAACTGTGAGGAACTTTGTGTGCAGTTCACATCACACGTCAGATTTAACGAGTCTCCTTGTTTAAGGGTTCCGTTTCCACTGAGCCTGATTAGTGACACCTTTAAATCTTTTTCAGAGAGCAGGAAAGACTCCACGTCAGTCACTCAGGACTGAGAGGGTGTTAATCATTATAATACAGTCGAGTTCTACAATCTGAATCAACAACACGTCCTTATATAATGTGTTTCGTTAGTTTTTCTATTTTTATTAATATATGTTTTCTATATAATGTGTTATCACAGCGCTGTTGAGTTCTGGACTGTGATTGGTCAGAAGGTGATTAATTTTCTATAACAGCAGCTCTGACAGTAGCGCAGCTACAAATCACAGGTTTATATTAATGCGCTTGTGCTGTTATGAGAAAATAATCAACTCATTTTCTATTATCCAATAACAGCACAGCCCATCACATTCTGTCTCTAATTTATTATCAGCCGACAATATATTTGATAACTGGTAGAATAAAAACACGCTTTTGCAGTTGAATCTTATAGAAAGTTCATTATGCACATAAAGAATATATTATTTAAAATTTAAAAAAAAACAACAACATAGGATTTACCTGCAACTTGTAGAGTCGCTCCAGGTACACCTGTCCATCTGCCTTTGGTCTCATTAGTTATAAATCTGAATCTGTACTCTCCAGAATAATTGAACTGTACATTGTGGATTAACAAAGTGCAGTCTGATTTGTTGTCTCCAGCGTACTCAAAGTCTGATGTGGTGATTGATGAGCTGTTATAAACATACGGGGGGGCTATACACTTATCTGTGTTTGAGTTCATTGAGCACCACAGCTTTTGTGTCACTTGATATTTTTGCTGTGGATAAGAATAACTACAGGGAACGGAGACACTGAATCCTCTCACAGCACAGATCGGCGTGGTATAATTCACACCCCAACCACCTACAAAATAAGAGTGTACATAAAGCAGTTAAGATTTAAAAAGTTACAAAATATATCTTTCTTTCAAGATCTACATTTGAGAAGAAGCACATACAGGTCCTATCAATAACAATTTCTTAAAATGTTCCAGCACACACACACACACACGGGCAAAAATGTTGTGAGCAGATGGACCCACCCTCGACGAGAAGGCTGATCGTTTCAGATCCTGACGTCATGTTGGTTTTCCAAGTGCAGGTGTAATTCCCAGAATCCCTCACGGTTACAGCAGGAAAGTGAAGAACGGGTCCTGATGTATTTAAGCGCTCGTTGTTCTTAGACCACACAAACTGTGAGGAATTTTGTGTGCACTTCACATCACACGTCAGATTTAACGAGTCTCCTTGTTTAAGGGTTCCGTTTCCACTGAGCCTGATTAGTGACACCTTTAAATCTTTTTCGGAGAGCAGGAAAGACTCCACGTCAGTCAGTCAGGACTGAGAGGGTGTTAATCATTATAATACAGTCACAATACAGTTGAGACTTCAAATCTGAGTCCAACAAAAGTAGTTATTTTTTTCTGATCGTTCTAAATAATCAGATTCATATTTCACAACAAAATTTGTCCAAACTGTGTTCTCACTGAGAGAATGCCGTAGAGATGATAATGCATAACGTACAGAGGGGAATCTGAGTCAATATCATGTGATAGTCATTAAAACACTCAATAATTAACACAGTGTGTGCGTACACCTAAATGAAATATAGCAATAATGTGTGTGAACAGAATACATAAATATATTTGTTTCTTATTGTTTCTCTCAGTTTTTAATAACGTGTTCTTGAATCAGTTAAGTCAGTTGTTTGGGAATTAATTAAAAGTTAATCCTGTATTCGCTTTTAATTCATGATTAAATTATTTAACTCAGATTGTTGATGCAATTGTAATCTCAAGAAGAGAATCTCGCCTTTGCAGAAATATACATTTATTCCTAAAGGATTCATTATTATAATTCACCTGCAACTTGTAGAGTCGCTCCAGGTACACCTGTCCATCTGCCACCGGTCACATTAGTTATAAATCTGAATTTGTACGTTCCAGAATAATTGAACTGTACATTGTGGATTAACAAAGTGCAGTTTGATTTGTTGTCTCCAGCATACTCAAAGTCTGATGTGGTGATTGATGAGCTGTTATAAACATACGGGGGGTCTGTACACAGTCCTGTGTTTGAGTTCATTGAGCACCAAAGCATTTGTGTCACCTGAGTACTGGGTTTTGATGTTGAATAATAATAACTACAGGGAATGGAGACACTGAATCCTCTCACAGCACAGATCGGATTATCCGGATAGTTCACACCCCAATCACTGAAAACACCTGCAAAATAAGTGCGTCGAAAAATGTGTGAAACATTAAAGACTAAACAAAATGATAAAATGTCCATTTTGTTTTAAATGATTGTTTTCCTCCACTACAAAATGCTGCTTGTATATCAAAAATGTTTTAGTCTTTCAAAAGAGAGCGTAAAGATTCATATAAAACATCTCTGTAAGCTCTCTCGAATAGTTGATGAGCGTTACAGTGATTGTGAGACACCAGGACACGGTGTCACATGGTACAGCAGATACTCCACAGAAATGCATTAAAAACGTGTGTAATCATTGATATGGTGACATTTAATTAACATTTATTTACCTTTTAATGAAGGAGTCTCCAATATCAGAGCTTTTTTTCTTTGCAACACCACACACACTGGTTTATTGCTTACAAATAAAAATGAAAGAATCTGTCCGTGTCCTGGTGCCAGCAAAACGCTAAGAACTGAACACTGAACCGTTTATTTCATACCTGACACAGAGAGCAGAATCACCACCAGGTACAGCATTTTTACCGCTCTGGTTCAGCAGGTGATCCACACGGGCAGCTTCGTGTGTGTGTGCGTGTGTGTGTGTGTGTGAGTGTGTGTGTTTGTGATTGTATGCTGATATACTTAGCTCAATGATGAATAAATGAGAAGTGAGGACTAAATGTTGTTCCTTTAAAAAGTCCAAAAAAAGAAGTAAAGTATACACACACACTTCCAGTAATGTGTCTGGCAGGTAAAACCAGTGTCAAAACCCACCCAGGTGAGCAAGATGAGGTAATGAGGGGGTAAAATGACTGGTAAGATGAGTGCATTTAATCAATGGTGGATGGGACGGGACACCCCCGCATGGAGAAGCCCCAGAGAGCAGCATCAATACAGCATCAATGTGTAATAAGTCCTACATTTATGTGGCTAACATGTGGTCTGACATGAAGGTGCATTTCAATATATTGTCATGTCTTGAATGTCCTTTGCACTACTTGTGAAAATTCCACGTTTAAAAGAAAACAAATAAAAACAGTGAAGTGTCTAAAATCCACATGCGGAAAAGTTTACATATGAATCATGTGATTATAAACATGTCAGGTTTGTGTGACTTTCAGAGCTACATTTCAGAGGCAGCATGTATATGTGTATGATTATATATACGTACCGTTATATGTGTGTCGGTTGTGATGTATGGATCCTTTCTGTAATTTGAGGCATTTCTTTACATTCATTTCTTCTTTTTTTACTTAGTAATTCAGTTTGTACTACATAAAATGCTTTTTGATTTTGTGTGTAGATGTATGTGTATAATTCACATAGATTCAGATGTACATTTTTAAACAAGTTTTATCGTTTGTAGTGTCTCTGCTGTTCACAGAACATCAGCATATTAACGTCTAGTCCTTAAAGACACTGGATTGGTTATATACACAGACTGGACTTTATCTAGAGCTGTGTAGGTTTTAATGACGTAACAGTGAAGATCTGGTATTTGGAATAGATTAGTAAAGCAGTATAATTTATTCGCTGACTCAACTCAGCCTCACAGCGTGCACTCCAGAGTAAGTATATGAGCAACTTGTAAACAGCCCTTAAATAGGCCAGTCTCAGGTGGAGCCGGTTACCACTAATTACCAAGAGGCAGCTCTCTGTCCCCCTCTGGTGGTGGGCAGGGGTCATGGTGGCCGGCCCCTTACATCAAAGCATTGTAAAACCTGAGAATTTGGCTGTGGATAATAATAACTACAGGGAATGGAGCCATCATCATGTTGATGATGTATGTTAATCGGTAGCTTTGAGATTATAATATACGTTTCTACTTTTGTAATGAAATGTCCTCTGTAAGTAATAGTTTGACTGATTAATTGATGCAGTTTATCATATCATTCAATTCTAACATTATAATAACCAAGACTTAATGTAGAAGGTGAGGCAGGATTTTAACTGCTGGCAAGATGATCTTTAAGGAATAATAATAATTTTAAAAAAGTAATTCGAAAGTAAGTTCGGAAAGTAATTTTCGTTCTTGTTCATGAACGTCACATCTTCACGGACTGCACTACACCCTTTTCTCCAGCAGGTGAAATTTCTGTGCGCTGTAAACGAAGCTTCGAGAAGATAATTAGTTTTAGATGGTTTAAAATGTTCAGAGTCAGAAACTTGTTGGGTTTTTTTTTTTTTGTATAAATAGTCATAAAATTTATTTTGGTTATAAAACAGTGGTTTTAAAATGTCGGCTGATTTTCAGATTTACTTATTAAGCTCCTGCTGCGCTGACGATTCAACTTCCGGGTTTAACTTCGTTGTTATGGTAACGTGTGGGCGGGGCGTTTGATTCTCGTCATGGATCCAAAATTATTTTTGTCACTTTCGTAACTGTTTCTTAAAGGAAAATGGGACGCCCTGAATTAAAAAAAATAAATAAAATAAAGCCTGTCATTTTATTGAATCCGTATATTGTATAGCTGTGGTTGTGTTTCCTAATGTTGAGCTAATGTACTCGATAGCAAGAAGCTAATGAAGTAGCGCCATTGTGGCTCTGAAAAAAAGGACAGTAATGGAAAATGAATTAAACCAAATGGATAAAACAGACATGGACCCATATCAGATACTGTTCGAATCTCTTAGCCTTTTGTCTACTAAAACAAAAATCCAACGAGTTTTAAGAAGTAATATAAATCTTATTTATATGAAACTCAAGACATACACAACTTAGCAATGGACCAAATCAGTATCATTAGTTATGCTAGCTGCTGCTGTGTAAATAAAGTGGAGAAATCTGAGGAGAAAGCAGTTATACACAATAAAGTCTATATTCCAACAATTACATCAATGTTGTGCTTTAAAACATCTTACAAATTTAAGTAACAATTTATTTAATTAAACCTTTAGTTTCAGAAACACTCCATCTAAACATTCCTGTTTCTTGATGAAATTCAGAGCTTTTCTGAATCCTATTACTGAGGTTCACATCATTGACTTGATGAATTTGTCTCTATTAACACCTTATCATCAGACAGGCTTACTAAAGGTTTATCAGCTTTACATACATGAACACACAAGACCCTAGATTTCTAGCATACAGATTAGCTTCTATTGATTTATTGTTGATAAAGTGATATGTCCCATGACACAGCCATTGTTTAAGAAACAAATGTTTAAGGTTTTCATGCAGAATCCCACAATCCATTGAAAAAAAAAAAGCAGAACTAGTAACAGGTATTATTTTCTCTATCCAATAAACAAAACAAAAGCTTATACCTAAAAAAAAAAAAAGAAAAGAAAGAAAGAAAAATTTTAAATTAAAGACACACTTGATTTTTGCATTTTAGAAAAGCACCTACATTAACAGTCACAGAGCTCTAGGGAGAAAAAGGCAGCATAATCTTCACTGTGTTAGTGTGGGTTTCTTCAAGGTTCTCCAGTTTCCTCCCACCTTCTGAAAAACATGTCTGTAGATAGACTGGCTATGTTAAATTGCTCCTAGGTGTGAATGAGTGTGTGAAAGAGTGTGTACACGGTGCCCTGCAATGGACTGCCATCAGATCCAGGGTGAATTTATTCCAGCTTTGCTCCCAGTATTCCCAGGATAGACTCTGGATCCACCAGGAGCCTGACCAGGATAAAGCACTTACTGAAAGTCTGTTTCCCAAAACAACACAATTATTAAAGGAAAAAATTAGCTTGAGTGATTATTAAAACAGATTCAGTTGTAAAGGCAATCTCCTATCCAAGTGTACGTTTAAAGAAAACAGCTGGACACTTTATATGACATTAATAAGCCCTAAAATGACACACATTTTATTTTAACGTCCCACAGGGGGAATATTTACAGGCCTCACGGTGTCTGGTTGAATGAGATGTAAAAATGTGATCAGGTGTTTTTGACAGTACTGTAGATAACACTGTCATCCTCCTCCTGTCGTTCAGTGTGGACACGTCTGAAACCCAAGCCACAGGACACACACGTGTTAATTGTTATGAAGTGTTAAATATCATATTTAACAGCATTGTGACTTGTGAACTTTTACAATTCTCCATTCATCTGAATCCAATCTATCACAGTTTTCCGTAACATCTTATGCTGAATCATATGTGTTAGGTGATTAGTATGTGACTGCACTAGCTCGTACCCCTGCTCAGGTTTCTTGTCTTTGACAAACACAGTCGCATAAGTCACTTCCTCCGTGTGCAACGTTTCATCATCCAGTTGAGGAACGATGTTTAGCTGTGGCTTTGTCTGTTTATCATGTGTGTTTTCTCCAACCTGCTAAAATAAGAAGTACAATTATCACCACCACTTCTAAAGTGTTCCTGTGTTCACGCTCACGTTATCGCTGTGCTAGGACTCGGAAAACCCTAAACTGTCCAGTGCTGAGTTTGTGATTTCTTTTTAAAGGTCATACCTGTGCTTTCTCTGCACCTTTCCCACTGTTTTTTCCTTGAGCTTCTACTCTCTTCCTAATGGAAGCAGAAATACACAGATTACAAGTACGGCTTTTAGAATATAATTTTTTAAAAGTAGATTAACTCTATAATTCTGATTTACACAAACCAGTGTCCAGGCAATTCACAGTCCACAGTCCACAAAGTTCACAGTCACAAAAGCTTAGGACACTTAAGAGACCTTTCTATTGACTCTGAAAAACACCAGAAGTAAGATGCCTAGGGTTCGTGCTCACCTGCGTGAACATGCCATAGGCCTGCTGCAGGGAGGCATGAGGACTGCAGATGTGGCCAGTGCAATAAACTGCAATGTCTGTAATGTAAGACGCCTAAGACAATGCTACAGGGAGACAGGAAGGACAGCTGATCGTCCTTGCAGTGGCAAGCTACGTGTAACCGTATCTCCCCCAGACATGATTGAGAACTTGGTGGAAGAGTGAGGTAACATCTCATGGCAAGAACTGACAAATCTGGTGCAGTCCATGAGGATGAGATGCACTGTGGTACTTAAAGCAGCTGGAGGCCACACCAGATACTACATGATCTTTTGATATTGACTTACATTATATGTTAAATTAACAATGTCCGCTGAGTCCCAATCCTAAATCATCAGTGTGTCTGAAAATTATGTGAGTAAAACGTCCCTGTGTTTTGGATAAAGGAGCTAGCAAACAGAACCTGCCTCTGTATACACAGCATTAGTTCTTACCCATTGTTCAGATTGTTGTCTTTGGCACACACAGTTGCATAAGTCACTTCCCCCTGCTGCGGCACTTCTTCCTTGGGTCGAGGAAGCTGCTTTACCTGCGGGGACTCAAATTACCATTACAATAAAATAAATGATAAAGTGTGTGAACACGATTCAAAGAAGTATTTCTGAAACAGCTACATTTGAATAATAATAATAATAATAAAGTTTTGTATTTTATCTGAATAATATAGACAATTCTTGGAAGTGACCTCAGACTTTTAGTCTTTAAAATACACACAGAACAAAACCTTAAAATATATTAAAGTTAGCGTTCCTGTGCTCACATCCACCTACTCCATTCTACTCATTGTTTAACTTTCACATTGAATGCTAAAGCACGGGGAATGCTAATGGGGCGGTCCATTCTGAAGTAATGAAGCCTACACAGAGGACTTTACTAATTGACTGATGGGTTTGTTTTTCTCTCCTGAGGTTCTTTGAGCTGTTGTTACTCTGAATGAATTATTTGGCCGTAGCAACTGGTGAGATCTCCTTCTCATTCATTTAACTGTCAGAGAATATGTGCTAGAAGAACATCGGCTTTGGCTTTAGAAAAAATGGCTAACGGTTATTTTCAACCCCTCTTACGTTGGAGGTTCTTTCAGAGTTATTAGTATGACGGGGTTTGGTTATGATTATTTAAGAATGCAGTCTCTACTGTGCAGAACTAAGTGTCGACTATTAACTATGTCATACCTGTGCTTGCTCTCCAACGTTTCTGCTGTTGTCTTCCGGAGCGTTGGGTTTCCTCCTAGCAGAAGCAGAAAGACGATACCTTAATTTAGATATCAGACCAGCCAGTGGACGGTGAAACCAGTGCACGAGGTAAACTTCAGAGGGGAGGAACAGAAACCACCAGCCTCGTTAAAATACTAAATATTTAGTATTCCAGGACCATGACTAAGAAGGCTGCTCTATAATAGTGACCACAACAATTTCAGCAACAACCTGGGAATCTCCATCCTCATCCTAATCGACAAACACCCAAGATCCCATGAGAACCTCAGCTCAAGAGCCGAGACAGCCACTGTTCATGGCCTTCACTGATCTGTCTAATGCTTTTGACCTGGTTAACACGATGGACCTTTTTGCTCCAGTTCCAACACACCGTGAAGCCCCAAGCTTTAATATAGACTTCATGCGTGCTGTAGGGGTGTAACGATCCGATGATTTGGACTGATTCATTGATTGAAAAGGCAGCCACTGAAATTAGTACGTGCAACAATCATAAACCGATTATTATCAAAAAAGGACAAGCAACTGGTGTGTAAAAATAATCCATATTGTTAAAGTGATGTGTAAAGAATTAAACAGGCTAGCAAGGGGATTTGTCCAAAAAAAAAATACTGTCCAATCTAATCGTCTGCAAGAGAAGAGCAAGATGCAACAGGTCCTCGTAAGAGAACTGCTCTTCACAGAAATTCAAACTGATTAGCCTCTGCTCTACAACATTACACGCCCTGCCCATCTCCTCAGGATGACTGCATACTTCCATGAAGACATGCTGTATTTTTAATAAATAATATCGCATTTCTGAACCTTTGGGGGCCGTGAGTATCATCCTATCTGTATGGAAACATCCAGAATTTTACCTCCTGTTGCAAATCACAGCTCCTAAGAGGACTAAGATGATGAAAATCACTCCAGATGTCACCACAGCAATGATCCAGTTTGGCAGATGATCAGGATTTTCACCTGTTGAGAAGAAAACAAGAAAAAACTGAACACAAGTCACTTGCTACAGGAGTGTAGGGGCACATGATCGACTTCTTCCTTTCCTTCAGTAATCATTCGAGACATTCAGGAGTGACGTGAGCAGATGGACCCACCCTCGACGAGAAGGCTGATCGTTTCAGATCCTGACGTCATGTTGGTTTCCCAAGTGCAGGTGTAATTCCCAGAATCCCTCACGGTTACAGCAGGAAAGTGAAGAACGCGTCCTGATGTATTTAACTGTATGTTGTTCTTAGACCACACAAACTGTGAGGAACTTTGTGTGCAGTTCACATCACACGTCAGATTTAACGAGTCTCCTTGTTTAAGGGTTCCGTTTCCACTGAGCCTGATTAGTGACACCTTTAAATCTTTTTCAGAGAGCAGGAAAGACTCCACGTCAGTCACTCAGGACTGAGAGGGTGTTAATCATTATAATACAGTCGAGTTCTACAATCTGAATCAACAACACGTCCTTATATAATGTGTTTCGTTAGTTTTTCTATTTTTATTAATATATGTTTTCTATATAAAGTGTTTTATCACAGCGCTGTTGAGTTCTGGACTGTGATTGGTCAGAAGGTGGTTAATTTTCTATAACAGCAGCTCTGACAGTAGCACAGCTACAAATCACAGGTTTATATTAATGCACTTGTGCTGTTATGAGAAAATAATCTACTTCACGTCAGGCCGCATCACACCACCAGGTCAGTGATTATTTTCCAATAACAGCATGCCCCATCATCTTCTGTCCTTAATTTATTATCAGCTGAAAATATTTTTGATAACTGGTAGAATAAAAATAATAAAAACACGCCTTCACAGTGGAATCTCACAGAAAGTTCATTATGCACATAAAGAATATATTATTATTATTATTATTATTATTATTTAAAAACCATAGCATTTACCTGCAACTTGTAGAGTCGCTCCAGGTACACCTGTCCACATGCCACGGGTCACATTAGTAATAAATCTGAATCTGTACTCTCCAGAATAATTGAACTGTACATTGTGGATTAACAAAGTGCAGTCTGATTTGTTGTCTCCAGCGTACTCAAAGTCTGATGTGGTGATTGATGAGCTGTTATAAACATACGGGGGGTTTATACACCCTCCTGTGTTTGAGTTCATTGAGCACCAAAGCATTCGTATCACCTGAGTACTGGGTTTTGATTTTGGATAATAATAACTACAGGGAATGGAGACACTGAATCCTCTCACAGCACAGATCGGATTATCCGGATAGTTCACACCCCATTTACTGACCTGAGTGAGAACACCTGCAAAATAAGTGTGTACATAAAGCAGTCAAGATTTAAAAAGGTAGGTTAAAAAAAGATATATTTATAAAATCTCACATCACACGTCAGATTTAACGAGTCTCCTTGTTTAAGGTTTCCGATTCCACTGAGCCTGATTAGTGACACCTTTAAATCTTTTTCAGAGAGCAGGAAAGACTCCACGTCAGTCACTCAGGACTGAGAGGGTGTTAATCATTATAATACAGTCGAGTCCTGACTCTGAATACAAAAGCAAGAACATATTTTTTTACTGCTGAATTCTGGATTGTGATTGATATATATATATATATATATATATATATATATATATATATATATATATATATATATATACATATATGAAATATGAATAAAGTGCAGTTTGGTTTGTCATCTCCAGCATACTAAGAGTCGGTGTGATTGTTGTTTGATGTGCTGTTATAAACATATGGTTTGTTTTTTTTAAATAGGTTTGCATTTGACTTCATTGAGCACCAAAGCTTTTTTAGCACCTGATCATTTTGTGGATAATAATAACTACAGGGAAATGAGACATATGTTTAACAACACAATAACAGGATGAGCGAACAGCCTCAAAATAAGCGTGTAGAGAAAGCCTTAGACATTACTTCACCACACACACCTGTAATACATGTCCTATCTTAATTAGTCTTTTACCCCAGTGTATGACTTAGACGGCCTATAAAAGGAACCTGGTCTCCCGAATCATTGGGGAAAACAGCACAGCATGTACAAAATATAGCATAAAGCTCCTCATAAAAAGACAGATGTAAGATGATGACAGATAATTCATTACATTTGGTTCCATTTCTTATTCATCAGTGTGTCTTTGACTTGCAATAGCAGTCGAGCATGATTAGCACGTTAAGAATGTACTAGTGATATATTTAAATGTAAAAATATCAAATAACATCTACACATCAGTTTAACCCATCATTATTAGTCTCTGATCAGACACATATTAATATGTCAGTATGTTTGTACCTGTGTATAGTCCAATACACACTGCAACATGAATCAGTGAAAAACTGACAACACTGAGCAATAATTATGTAGAAGAAACTGAGAGTGAGATGAGGTTTCATACCGGACAGCGTGAGTAGAATCGTAACCAGCTGAAGCATCTTCATCCCTGCTGTTAACAAATGTAGCTGTGATCAGCTTTGTGTCTGCATGTTCGCTTAGCTCACTGACCTGGTTATAATAAGTGGGAAGTCAAATGTGTTCCTGTGAAAATACACAGAGAGGAAGTTTACCTGTGTGTACTAATAAATTCACACACGGTGATGGGGGAGGGGTATATTAGTGTAAAACACAGTGCTGTTGAGTTCTGGACTGTGATTGGTCAGAAGGCGTTGATTAATTTTTTGTTAATTTAATATATATATATATATATATCAGTGCAGAAACTCTTCATTTAGTGAATGTAGAGATTCAGTAGCGCTTCAGTTTTTCGCCAGTAGAGGGCAGTATTGATCAATTTAATTCGGTTATAAGATCTAGAAATGAAACATTTATACATTCATTTCCTAAAAGATCAGACTAGATACTAGAGGATTCAGTTTAATAAATAATAAAACCTTTACTGACATGAAATCAAGCCAAAGCTGACAAACACGTTACTTTAACAATGAACATAATGATATAGTGCAGTGGTTTTCAAAGTGGGGGCCGCGGCGCCAGGGGGCACCCTGGGGGCCTCAACAATTTGGTGTGAAAAATAGATAAATACATGATTTTTCTCTTTCTCACTCTCAGGCAACAACACACACACACACACACACACACACACACACACACACAATCAATTCCTAATGTAATGTAATGTAATGTAATGTAAAGATGTAATTATTAATAAAAAAAAAGGGGGGGGGGTATATTCAGAGGTCTGTATTTTATTATTTTGGATTTCACTCACTAATTTGTGTGCGATTTATCTTACAAAACATGTACAGTGCTGTGAAAAAGTATTTGATTTCTTCTGTTTTTGTGTATATCTCAAAGTATACAGTTTTAGATCTTCAAACGAAATACAACATAAAACAAAGGCAACTGGAGTAAACCCACAATGCAGTTTTTATTCATTTATTTTTTTTACTGAAGCAAAAAAAATTATCCAACACCTACCACCCATGTGAAAAATTAATTACCTCCTTAAACTTAAAATCTAGTTGTGCCACCTTTAGCAGAAATAGGTGCAACCAAACACTTCTGATAACTGGAGAGAGAGAGAGAGAGAGAGAGAGAGAGAGAGAGAGAAGAGGGGAAATGAATCACAGCCAATGCACAAGCACTGGGCATGGCCAATACAACAACCTGGAATGTCCTGAAAAAAAGAAAGAAAGAAACTGATGTACTGAGCAACAGACACTGAATGGGTTAGCGAAGGAAAACAACAGCAGCTGATGACAGAAACACTGTGAGAGCCATGAGGATAAACCCAAAAACAACAGTTAGTGACATCACCAACAACTTCCACAGGGCAGGGGTGAAGGTATCACAATTTGAAGAAGACGTCAAGTGCAGAAATATTGAGGCCATACGACAAGATATAAACCTCTCATCAGCAGTAAGATTCAGAAAGCCAGACTGAAATTCACAAAGAAATACAGAGATGAGCCACAGAAGTTCTGTAACCAAGATTAATGTCTAGTGATGGAAAGGCCAAAGTGTGGAGAAAGAAAGGATCTGCTCATGCATGGCTGCTTCTGGAACATTCTCACTAATCTTTATTGACGATGGAACTCATGATGAGCGGCAGAACGAATTCAGAAGACATTAAGAATGTATTCATTGTGAACTTCTGTACTGTTTGACTCAAGAACCATGAGCACTGTTCTGTTCCTGTTTTCTACTCATAACGCTTTGAAGACAGACTCGCCCAGTTTTATAGCTGATTAAACTTATGTAGTCTCTGTTCAGTCATATAAGCACTTTTTAGATCCCGTTTTTCCATACAAGTTCCTGTTTTTGTAAAAATGCACCAGAGGCACTTGATTACTGATTCATTTCTAATAAACCCTATAAATATCCACTGTAACGAAGACTCAACAGAAGTGCTCTCGATTTGTGCTTCTCGGTTCTTGAGAATTTTACTAATAAAGGAATACATGTTTTGCTTGAGTTCTGTCTCGGGATCATACAGGTGGATTTTCACGACATTTCTGTATATAAACGGGGGGCTGGGGGTGGATATTTTTTTAATTAGACACTCTAGACACTCAAAACGCTTTACATAGTGGGGGGGGGGGTCCCTCAACCACCACTAGTGTGCAGCATCTACCTGGATGATGCAACGGCAGCCACAATGCACCAGAACACCCACCACACACCAGCTTTTTTTTTTTTTTTTTTGCATGAGGTCTCTTATCATCTTCCTGTTGTACTTCTTGGTTCTGTTTATAGCCATGTTGGGTGCATTCTCTTTTTTTTTTTCCAGGAACAGCTTTTAATTGTCACATGTCATGACCAAGTCAGTGAGCTCATTATACATACACACACCCAACACTGAGAGTGAGGTTCTTTCTGAAGAAGAGATGAAGATGCTGCACTTGGCTACGATTCTGCTCACGCTGTCCGGTATGAAACATCATCTCACTCTTACACACTATTATTGTTTTTAATTTTAGTTGTAATTGTTTGCTGATTGATGTAGCCGTGTGTACGCTCAGTTACTGGATTATACACTTACACAAACAAATCATACTGCCTAATTTTAGTAAATTATTAATTCCAGTCTGATAAAAGATTCAAAATGATTTAAGTAAGTTACAGTTGTGTTGAGTCAATAACATGATGATGAATAAGAAACAGAACACGATATTAGTAATTAACTGTCATCATTAAAGTTGCTCAGGCCCTGGAGTCTCAGTGCACTGTTAAGATCAAGATCATAAACAGATTATAAACAAAGACAAAGAGCACACACACTAGACTCCTGCTGTACATCTAACCTCTGACCTGAAAGACAGAAAAGACTGAGCCCCAGGGAGCTGTACTACACTTCAGATGTTTAACTTCTCACTAATTTCTCACTAATTAATTTATTTAACTATTTAATAGACAGCTGAAATTTCAGGTTTATTCCTCCTGTCTATTTATCGTTTTTAAAATGTCTCTAGATTCACAACAAATGCCACAGCCTGGTGTGTGTGTGTGTGTGTGTGTGTGTGTGTGTGTGTGTGTGTGAGAGAGAGAGAGAGAGAGAGAGAGAGAGAGAGCGAGATCTGCCATGTAACACCTGGGACCAAGTGTGAAAATGTTTGTGCTAATGTTACAGTAGACATGCAGACGTGGGGGTTTTTTTAAAAAAGATTTGCATTTTTTTTTTTTGTGCGGATGTATTCTAAAATAATTCATATGAAGTAAGATTGAAAATACTTTTTCAAATTCATATTCAACAGACAATCCATCCTAAATGAATACGAATACAGAAACTGACAGCAGGCAGAGTATTCCGGGTTTTTTTGTTTGTTTGTTTGTTTGTTTGTTTTTTGTTTTTTAGAAAGCTTGCTATCTTTTTTTTTTTTTTGGTGGGGGGTGGGGGGGGGGGTGATTGTCCATGGTGGACGTGACGTATGACATTGTTTAAACAGAAAGTCTTCCTTAATTATTCTACAATCATACAGTGGAGATGATATTTAATATGCCAACATAGTAAAAGAACCTCCTATTGGTAACAGGAAGTGGTATTCATGTCACACAGTTGCTGCACCTTTGGTTGCATTAGTCACTGATTACAGATATATTTCATGCTGTTATTATTCTTACATTATTAGGATTAGTATTCTGAAATAGTAAAACAAAAAACTGTAAAACTGAAGTAAACCCTCTTTAAGCAGGTGTACTCAAACTCAGCGATATATATATATATATATATATATACACAATTTGGACACAATTAATTGTGTATTTGTTTGTAAAGAACAGTGCATACAGTGTGTTACTTGGTAATTTTCTGAGTTGACCACACTTGTGGTGTTTGAGGTTGTAACCACACGGGCACCATTAATTCTCATGAATCATGACCATGCTTTATACATACTGTACATACATTCATACATTATATATATATATATATATATATATATATATATATATATATATATATATATATATAGCTACAATGCATTATTATATTATATTATTATATGGCACATTATTTTCGTATTGCTACAGGGTATGTCGTGTGATATTCCACTAAAATCACGGTGTATAAAACAATATTTCAGTATAATTTATAAATCTAGTTTATTCTCCGTTTATTTCTCTACACAGGTGTTCTCACTCAGGTCAGTGATTTGGGTGTGAACTATCCGGATAATCCGATCTGTGCTGTGAGAGGATTCAGTGTCTCCATTCCCTGTAGTTATTATTATCCAGCATCAAATCCCAATATTCAGGTGATTTGGTGCTCAATGAACTCCAATGTAGGAGTCTGTAAAATACCTCCGTATGTTTATGACAGCGCATCAATCACCACATCAGACTTTGAGTACGCTGGAGACGACAAATCAGACTGCACTTTGTTAATCCACAATGTACAGTTCAGTTATTCTGGAGAGTACAAGTTCAGATTTATAACTAATATGCACAAATACACAGGTCATCCTGGAGTGATTCTACAAGTTGCAGGTAAATGGTGTCTGAAATAAAGATCCAAATTATTCACTGTTTGTATAATTTACTTCCCTCACCTATAGAAATACATTTTTTTTAAATTGCGGCCATCTTTCTCTTTGTAAACCGTGAACTCACAGTTGAGTCCAGCTTTAATTTTTTATCAAGAATTCTCTTTCAGTTGATGTTTATTATTCAATGATTAGATTTTTATCTGTGTGAGAAATCCTGATTGACTGACGTGGAGTCTTTCCTGCTCTCTGAAAAAGATTTAAAGGTGTCACTAATCAGGCTCAGTGGAAACGGAACCCTTAAACAAGGAGACTCGTTAAATCTGACGTGTGATGTGAACTGCACACAAAGTTCCTCACAGTTTGTGTGGTCTAAGAATAACGAGCGCTTAAATACATCAGGACCCGTTCTTCACTTTCCTGCTGTAACCGTGAGGGATTCTGGGAATTACACCTGCACTTGGAAAACCAACATGACGTCAGGATCTGAAACGATCAGCCTTCTCGTCGAGGGTGGGTCCATCTGCTCACAACACTCCTGCATGTCTCGAATGATTACTGAAGGAAATACAGAAAGTAAAACTGATCATGATGTACAGTTACAGATCTAAAACAAGTGACATGTTCAGATAATATTTACATGTTAAATTCTGTTGTTTTCGTTTCAACAGGTGAAAATCCTAATCATTGGCCATTGTGGGTCATTATTTTAATAACTGCTGGAGTGAGTTTCATCGTCTTAGTCATATTAGGAGCTGTAATTTACAACAAGAGGTAAAATTCGGCACAATTTTATACAATACAATCTGTACAGTCTAACAAAACAATGTAAAAAAAAATACTTTGGTGAAACTAGTGTCCCACTTGATATGTATAGCTTGTGATTTTGATATAACAAGCTGTATGGCCAACTTAATTTTACAGCAGTTAACGTGTAGTTTGTGCCTAATAAACAGGTTTCTGTGTGACTGCAGGAGTGTCCATACTGAGCAGAAGAGGAACGATGAGTCTAATATCTACGCTAATGTCCAGCAGAAGAGGCACGATTCTGATATATATGCGAAAGTATAAGAGCAACGAGCTGATCACAATTTCACACCTCATGCTCAACTTAAAGGGGTCATATGATGTTTTTTAATGGGTTCCTTTTCCTTTAGTGTGTAATGTATGTGCTTGTCCACAAATAAGATCTGCAACGTTACAAAGCTCGTAGTCTCCCACAAATAAAAAAAGGGATTTATTCTATCTAACAGAGAGCTCTGCTCCAGACCCGCCTGAAAACACCTCGATCGACGTCCAGATATTACATCCACAAACGTCTATGCTACTATTTAAAATATTCGCATAATGGTGCCATATTTTTTTTATTTTTAATTAATTACATTTTTTAAAACTGTCAGTTCAGGACATAAAGTGGGTACCGTGAAGAAGACAAATTAAACCTTTATAACATCGTATCTGAAAGGTAAGACAGTTACAAAATAAAAACTTACCACTGTGAAAATTCCGCTCAAGTCGCGCTTGCAAAGTCGGTTCCGATGGATCTGCTCGATCATCCGCGTTTTCCGAATCTGACTCGGGCGGAAACTGATAGGGTAAAACTGGCGAAATTATTAATGTTTATAATAACATTAGAAGCCTTGGAAGCTGAAGCTGGCCATTATGATACGGGGCGTTACATTTCCGACACACGCTTGAGGTTTTCGGCCAATCACAACGCAATGGGTCAGATGGCCAATCAGAGCACTCAGGGCTTTTCAGAAGGAGGGGCTTTGGAGAAACCGGAACGCAATCAGAGCGTTTCAGACAGACTGGGAATAGAGCTACTCGAAGACTTGAATAATGGCTGCTGAAAATGGAGCTCATGGGGAATGGGCTAAAATTCCTCAGGAATGCTGGCAGAAGCTCTGCATCTCGTTTACAGCAGGTCATAACGGCAAAAGGAGCTCTAATAAGTACTAAAGATGCTCGCCATGAAGGGGTTGAATAATTTTGAGACTGAAGAAATCATTATAAGTTGCATTTTCAGTTGAATTTGTGGAAACCGCTTGAAGCATTCGTCGTGTTGAACTATTTCAACTAGCGTCTGTTTGATCTGTTCATCGCAAACAGCTGAAAGTCTGTACATTTTGACAATAAACCTGATTTGCAGTGGGGGTTGAATAATTTTGATTGCAACTGTATAATATTTATTTATTTATTTATTTATTTATTAACAAACAAACAAACAAACAGGAATATAGTTATCGGTATGCTGGATATCTTCCAGTACATACATATGTAAGGTAGAGTCATAAAGATGCAAGTTACAGTTGTTCTCTTGAAGTTTAAAAAAAAAAGGACAGAAGTATTTCATCAGAGACGGAGAGAGTTTCTTAAGCTGCAGGAGATTCTGGTGTTCCTCAAAGATGTTTATTCATGACACTGAGTCCAATTGATCGAGTGCTATAAATTGATCAGTACTACCCTCTAGTGGCTGAAGCGCTACTGACGCTCTATATAATTATAAAGATACTGTATATAGATAGATCAGCATAATCATAAATTATTAAAGAAGTTTTTAATGAAAGCAGCAGTGCAGTAAAATGAATGCCACCAAGTGCAACAGATCATTGAAGGAACAGGTTTAAATGCACAATAATGCCCTGGCACAGTGGTGTGATTGCCGCGGGTAAGAACAACCTCCCTGCTACAGCGGAGCTCCACCGTTTGACCAGTAGGTCATGGAGTGGATGTGATTCATTGTCCAGGATGGATAATAGTTTATTAGCGCTCAGGGGGTGTATATATAAAATCATTTTTTTAAAAGGGGGGGCTGGGGGTGGATATTTTTTAAATTATTATTATTACAGTTACATTTATATAGCGCTTTTCAAGACACTGAAAGCACTTTACATAGTGGGGAGGGTGTGTGTGTGGGGAGGGGGGGGTCTTCTCAACCACCACTATGTGTGCAGCATCTACCTGGATGATGAGACGGCAGCCACAGTGCACCAGAACACACACCAGCTTTTTTTTTTTTTGCATGAGGTCACTCATCATCTTCCTGTTGTACTTCCTTCTACACTTCCCTCTGTACTTCCTGGTTCTGTTTATAGCCATGTTGGGTGCATTCTAATTTTTTTTTCTTTCCTGGAACAGTTTTTATTTGTTACATGTCATGACCAAGTCAGTATATAAACACACCCAACACTGAGAGTGAGGTTCTTCCTGAAGAAGAGATGAAGATGCTGCACTTGGCTACGATTCTGCTCACGCTGTCCGGTATGAAACATCATCTTACTCTTACACACTATTATTGTTTTTAATTTTAGTTATAATTTTTTGCTGATTGATGTAGCCGTGTGTACGCTCAGTTACTGGATTATACACTTGCACAAACACATCATACTGCCTAATTTTAGTAAATTATTAATTCCAGTCTGATAAAAGATTTGAAATGATTTAAGTAAGTTACAGTCGTGTTGAGTCAATAACATGATGATTAATCATTAAAGTTGCTCAGGCCCTGGAGTCTCAGTGCACTGTTAAGATCAAGATCATAAACAGATTATAAACAAAGACAAAGAGCACACACACTAGACTCCTGCTGTACATCTAACCTCTGACCTGAAAGACAGAAAAGACTGAGCCCCAGGGAGCTGTACTACACTTCAGATGTTTAAGTTGCCATGTGCTGATAAATATATATATATATAAAATATCATCATGTAGGAATGTGTTAAATTATAAATTAAATAGAGATGAATAAATTTCAAGTGAAATCTCTCTGTTGTGAATGTTAATAAAGTATTTATTTAACTATTTAATAGACAGCTGAAATTTCAGTTTGTCTATTGATCGTTTTTAAAATGTCTGTAGATTGACAATAAAAGGTTGTCACAGTCTCTGTGTGTGTGTGTGTAAATGAGAGAGTGAGAGAGCGAGATGATCTGCCGTTTAACGCCTGGGACCAAGTGTGAAAGTAGACATGCAGAGGTGTTATTTTTAAAGATTGCACTTTTTTTTGTGTGTGGATGTATTCTACAATAATTCATATGAAGTAAGACTGTAAATACTTTTTCAAATTCATATTCAACAGATCATCCAGCCTAAAATAATATGAATACAGATACTGACAGCAGGCAGAGTATTCAAGGTTTTTTTCTGTTTGTTTTTTTAGAAGGATTGCTAGCTTTAGGGACGGGGATCCTGCCAATTGAAATCAAAAAAGTTTTGTGAGCCAAGTTTTTATTTTAAACTTTAAAGGACAGCGTGTGGAAGCTCATGGGTAGGGTTGCCACATTCCAGCAAAATGCCACTTCAGGTAAACTCAAAGTACACAAATTATTTAAAATGATCAGAAAACGTTTGAGCGTAGGAAAACAACTCTTTTTCTGAGGTTCTCAGAAATCTCCATTGTTGGTGCTATGATAAACTTCCACGACCACGTGTTGTGAAGATCAGACTCTAATAGATTCCTGTTCTTTTTTTCTTTTTTTTTTCCAGTTTCATTTTTATTAAACATTTCTGCTGAACTAAACATTTCTGCTGATCTGAACATTTCTGCTGAACTAAACATTTCTGCTGGACATTTCTGCTGATCTGTTCTTTAAATAAAACAGGACGCTCACTCACTCACACCTGATCATCATCCCACTGAACGAGAACACCTGACTCTAATTTCACCTTCAATTAACTGATAATCCTAGAGGTTAACATATTTTTGCATCTCACAGATATGTAATATTCGATCATTTTCCTTAATGAATAAATGACCAAGTAAAATATTTGTGCCTCATTTGTTTAATTGGGTTCTCTTTGTCTACATTTATGACTTGTGTGAAAATCTAATGATTGTCATATATGGAGATCGGAGACATATGCAAATGCAGCTAAGGCAGTTTATTTAGAAATAATCCAAATTGAGAATCCAAAACAATAACAGGCTAAGGTCACGCAATTCACAAACAGGATATCAGAGGTAAGGCAAAAGCACGTGACCAAAAACAGGGTCAGGGTCAGGGTCAGGGTCAAACCCAGAAAGAGCAGACAGAATATCAGGCTTGATAGAGACAGAGACAAAAAAAAGTAACTGAGCGCATACAAGTCTCTGAAAGTCTCTTTATAAAGGGTGTGTGTGTGTGTGTGTGTGTGTGTGTGTGTGTGTGTGTGTGTAATGTGGTTCAGGTGTGCACAATCAGATG
Organism: Ictalurus furcatus; assembly: GCF_023375685.1. NCBI lineage: Eukaryota > Metazoa > Chordata > Actinopteri > Siluriformes > Ictaluridae > Ictalurus > Ictalurus furcatus. Next base: position 20,146,825 of record NC_071277.1, on the reverse strand, counting down.
TCTGGTGACTGATTATGTGTTATGGGAAGTGGAGTCTGTGGCGGCCATGTTTGTAGGTCGTGATGCATGTTGGGAGCTAGAGTCTGAGATGTTGGTAGACCTGACAATGATGTTTTAGGTCATATTTATGCAGATATATAGAAAATTCTAAAGGGTTCACAAAGTTGCAAGCACTACTGTAGATGCAATTGAAATTTCTTTCAGCTTCTAACAAGTTAACAGTGGTGCACGTTTCTGATTTGCAGTATATAGCTGCAATATGTGGACGTTATACACAGCAATATACACAATTATATACAAATATAACTATTATTTAATTATTTGTTTATTTATTTATGTTTTATATGAATGCATACAGGTATGAGTATATACAGATATAAAGGTGTATTGTGGACAATACAGGAATGAGAAATATCAGATGACCTCATATGAACTTGAACAAACAACATATAAAACAATACATCAGTATAACTTTATCAGTCTCCTTAATCTCCATTTATTTCTCTACACAGGTGTTTTCACACAGGACAGTGGATGGCGTGTGAATTATCTCGAGCCGATCTGTGCTGTGAGAGGATTCAGTGTCTCTATTCCCTGTCGTTATACTTATCAGTCATTAAATCTCAATATTCAGGTGACACAAATGCTTTGGTGCTCAATGAACTCAAACACAGGAGCGTGTATAAACCCCCCGTATGTTTATAACAGCTCATCAAACACCAAGTCAGACTTTGAGTACGCTGGAGACGACAAATCAGACTGCACTTTGTTAATCCACAATGTACAGTTCAGTTATTCTGGAGAGTACAAATTCAGATTTATAACTAATGTGACGGGTGGAAAATTCACAGGTGATTCTGGAGTGACTCTACAAGTTGCAGGTGAATTTTAATCATTAAAATAAAAATCCAAGTTGTTCATTATCTGCATAATTTACTTTCCTCACCTATAGGAATAAATAGGGTTTTGTTTTTTTTTTTAATTGTAGGCATCTTTATCTTCATTACCTTTAAACCTGCAGTTGAGCACACTTCCAACATTATTTTATTTTATTATTTTATCAAGTCTCATTTAGTTGATGTTTATTATTCAATGATTAGATTTCTATCTGTGTGAGAAATCCTGAGTGACTGACGTGGAGTCTTTCCTGCTCTCTGAAAAAGATTTAAAGGTGTCACTAATCAGGCTCAGTGGAAACGGAACCCTTAAACAAGGAGACTCGTTAAATCTGACGTGTGATGTGAACTGCACACAAAGTTCCTCACAGTTTGTGTGGTCTAAGAACAACGAGCGCTTACCTGAATCAGGACCCGTTCTTCATTTTCCTGCTGTAACCGTGAGGGATTCTGGGAATTACACCTGCACTTGGAAAACCAACAAGGCATCAGGATCTAAAACGATCAGCCTTCTCGTCGAGGGTGGGTCCATCTGCTCACAACACTCCTGAATGTCTCGAATGATTACTGAAGGAAATAAAGAAACTTGTGTTCAGTTATATATTTAAGTGTTTTTATCTTTTTTTCTTGTTTTCTTTTCAACAGGTGAAAAAGCCAATCCTGAACATGGGTCAATCTGGATCATTGTTGTGGTGACAGCTGGAGTGGTTTTCATCATCTTAGTCATATTAGGAGCTGTCATTTACTACAGGAGGTAAAACATTGAATGTTTTTTTCAAAATACAATCAACACGGTCTGAAAACTCCAATATCTCACTTAGTGCATGGAATTTTGATGTCACAAGCTGTGATTTTCGCAATTGACATGTAGTTTGTGCCTCAAACAGGTTTCTGTGTGAGCGCAGGAGTGTCAACACCAAGCAGCAGAAGATGGACGATTCTCATATCTATGCTAACGTATAATAACAACGAGCTAATCACACTTTCACCCCTCACACACAACTTAAAGGTTTGCGACTTTTCTGTGTGAACTGAAAAATAATAAGAACGTTACAAAGCATATTCACTTCTTATATTTTTATTTCTGTTCTTATAACTTAATTTCATGATAGTCAACTTAGCTATTAATTATCTACATTTATTGTAATTTCATCCATGGAGCAATTTTAAAGCTGGTTTAGAAACATAGACACAAACATGCAGCATGATGGTGTTTTTTTATTGAGGCTTATTTTATTATTATTATTATTATTATTATTATTTCACATTCATGTTCTGGAACAATAAAAGAGTGTTTCTTAAAGTATAAAGCACGTGATTTTTTTTTTGTTCAAAATGATCACGGTTAAGACACGTTAATGAATTCACATCCTGATGTGAAGCCTGATTGAGCAGATGAAGAGAAAATGAAAGCCGATGCTTCTGAAGTAATGGTTTGCAGAAATTCTCCAAGTTGTGCGTATAGGGTTTCAGGATTTCACCACTTGCTGGCAGTGTTGCTCTATAGAGCAGACTTCAACACAGTTTCTGCAGCCTATTTGAACACATGAATGTATATTCAACCTTTATACACATTATTACAGGGTGATATTACTATGGGTTTAGAACTGTTTCTTCATTCCAAATAAATAGATTACGATCCACAAATAAATGTAGTGAGATTTGCAAAAAATAAAAAATAAATTCACAAATGAATTGAATGATATCCACAGATTTATTAGTAGTTTCACAAAAAAAAAAATAATTTAATGAAACCCCGGAAGTTAGCATCACCCTGGTTCCCTCACAAAAAATTGTGATTTTTCCATTGGCTTTTGGACGATTGAAGAAAATAAGCTCTGTGACCAACAAAAGTTTATGATTCGTACATGTTTTGTTCATTAAGACAGCTTAATCTTCATAAATGAACACAACTTTTATGAATTCTGAAGCCTAAATACAATCGTCAGAAGTAAAAAGCTAAAATTAGGCTACAAACGAACTACACCACGGTCGCATGATTTCAACGTCACCACCGCGACGCTTCCGACAACTCTTTCAATCTTTATTTTTAAAAAAAAAAAAAAAAAAAAAAACAATACAATTGGAAAATACTATAAATTGCTAAATATACAAGTTGGAAAGTTTGAGCTGGAATAGTTTTCAAAAGCGTGAGTATAAACGGATCGAGGCTGTAGTAGAAGAGATTTCCTGTTCGGCGTCATGACGTTTAATGTCCCCGACATCCTCCGTAGTCCCATTTAGCAACGTGTTAGCAACCGTCTTTTTCAAGACACGTAAAAGCTTTTACAAAAATCTTGAGTTTGGTATTACTGATGTATTTTATGTCGTAGTATAAAACATGAACATATCATGAGCTTGTGTTAACCACAGCCCTAATTTCAGGCATTTAACCAAAAATCCCATTCGAGATCACGAGAAATCCCGGAGCCCGAGTCTGCGCAGTAGTGAGCGTGAAGTGGAGCCGCGGTATTAAAGCCCCGCCCACAAACCCCTGCAGAATCGATCGGAAGTACACGCCCCTGAACTTTTTCAACTCATCATGTCAGTGTGAAATAAACAGTTATGAAAATGTAGAAATGTAGAAATTAAAGTTAAAGCTCCAGTCCCCTCCCGAAGATCCTGAAAAAAAAAAATCTGTCGGTGCCTCAGTGACGACTTCGCTCAGAGAAGCTGTCAATCACAGCTGTCAATCATGACGTCACCCCCTCGTTTTTATAGCATCAAATAACTAACTAAAATCAAACTTATTTAAAAAAACAAACATTTGAACTTACATCAGCGTGATAAAAACTTTTTTTTTTAATTTAAGTGTAATTTGATTGTTTAGTTTGTCTCAAGTCCCATTACATTACATTGAGAGGGCGGGGTTTATTACCTATACTGCATCCAGCCACCTGGGGGCGATCGAATAGTGATGGGAAGTTCGGATCATTTTACTGACTCGAATCCTTGAACCTCGTTCAGCAAAATGAACGAATCTTTTTTCGAGTCATTTCATTCATTTCAGCAGAATATAATTAAAATGTTACATGTTAAATTCCCCCAACACATCTAGTACTTAAGCAAACGTTGATCACATTTGGAATAAAAAATAAACTATAGGCGAATGCAGCCAAGGCCAAATTATGAGCAACAGAAATGATTCATTAATAGCTTAGCTAGTCTTCAGGCTATGCAGTCTGTTAGTTCACCTCACCTCCTGATCCAAGTTTGTTCTTTTGTCACGTCACATGTGTCACGTCTGTTCACCGGAAACAGAAATGATTAGTTCACCTATCCAGTCTTCGGGTTCGAGTCGTTCGTTCATCAGTGGGGCTGTGACGTGATGAACAAACGACTCGAACCCCAAGACTCGAGAGGTGAACGAATCATTTCTGTTTCCGGTACAGAACCCATAGGGATGATTCAGCGCATGCGCGGCCACCACAAAATGAACGAATCACTCTCTGAGACAACTCGTTGTTCCCGAGTCTCATTAAAGATTTGTTCAAAATGAACGAATCGTTCATGAACACATCACTACCGTCCAGGGAGCATCCCAGGACAGAGCCAGCCTTCTTTATCAGTTTGTTGAGCGTCCTTGCTTCTCCGTCTCTAATGCTGCCTCCCCAGCATCCTGGCATGAAGAGGACAGCACTCGCAATAACAGACTAGCAGCAGGTCTCCACCATCTTCCTGCAAACATTAAAGGACTACTAAATATCGGAATTCTGCACTTTTACTGATAGATATGAATTATTTTATGACGTGTAGTCTGTTCTACATGTCTCTTGATGAAGCAAAATAAAGATAAAAATGTTTCTGCTCTTATTAAACTACAGTAGTAGTTGCGCAGGAACAAGTCAAGTCTGCAGGTTTTCTATCTTTTCTCTGTGCTGTGTGAATGTACCACAGCACCTGGTTAAACTGTGATATTTATGATCATATCGGATATATACCGATCACTTTAATAATATCTTCAGTAGACAATCTTTAAGATTCTGCACAACGTCTAGGTCACTGTTGAAATCGAAGCAAAACTATGATATGAATCATGTTTAACGCCTTTGTACGAACGGACAGATTTTACTTGTGTCATCTTTTCCATTAAAGCGTGTGTTCAGATGACAGTCTGATGGATTTGATCTAAAGTAGATCATCAGGTTTTACACAAATCTGTGGAGTCCATGCCAGCTCGAGTGCGCACTGTCATTAAAGCACAAGAAGGACACAATGAATACTAAGAAATTCTGAAATTTATAAAAAAAAAACTTTACTTGTCACTCAAGTGTGTGTGTGTGTGTGTGTGTGTGTGTGTGTGTGTGTGTGTGTGTGTGGTCTCTCTCCAGCTTCCTGTCATCGTGGTTTGGCACTTTTGTGGTGTTTCTGTTTGTACCAATGATGGGTACTTTTTTTTTTTTCTATGAACAGCTTTTGGTTCTTCCATATCATGACCAAGTCAGTAAACTCAGTATATAAACACACCCAACACTGAGAGTGAGGTTCTTCCTGAAGAAGAGATGAAGATTCTGCACTTGTCTGTGATTCTGCTCACGCTGTCCGGTATGAAACATCCTCTCACTCTTACACACTATTATTGTTCAGAGTTTTAACTGTTTTCTGATTGATGTAGCCGTGTGTACGCTCAGTTACTGGATTATACACTTACACAAACACATCATACTGTCTAAAGTCAGTGAACTATTAATTACAGTCTGAGAAAACATTACTAATAATAATTTCTAAAATTTTAAGTAAGAAACAGAACACAGCATTAGTAATTAACTTGCTCAGGTTACATCTGGTTTTTGGTCCGTCCTTTGCACATATAGAACCAAGAATTTCCATTCATCCGGTATACAGCATATAAATAAATGAAGGTATATCTATATATGTTTGTTTATGTTCTTCCAACGCTCTTTTTCTTCAACACACACACACAATTCTATTTTAAATGATTCTTTTAGTTTAGTGCAAGATTTTACTGTCATCAAAAAGACCTTCCAAAAGAAGCAAAAGATGACAAATATGACTTTGACCCATCACAGGACTGGGATACGCTGCTTCATCTTGAACCCAGGTTGTATATCATATAAATAGAACAGACAGACTTTCAAGGAGAGGTGTGACTTACAGTTCTCCATATAGTCCGAGATTCAGGATTTTCAATTCATTTTAATCAGAGGAACTAGTAACGTGCTACTTGAGTATTCTCATTGGATACTCCATTACTCTTACTCAAGACATTATTAACATCATTAGTTTTACTGTTATTTGATTTATTATTTTTATAAGTAGTTTTACTTAATTTTTGGATAATCTACCCACCTCTGACTACAAGGTGTGTATGTGTATATATATATATATATATATATACATTTTACACATTCTTGTTGTTCAATAGAATTAGAACTTAAGTCCTAAGAACTGAATAGTAATGCTCAATATTGCTCACAGTTCCACTTTTAGGGTCAATTTATAACGGGAAGGGTTCAAGTCTTATTTTTTAGGGGGTACATAGATAAGTATAGTGTGCACGCAGAACATCTCAGGTTTGAGAGTTCTCTTATTTTTAATACTGGGCAAGAAAGTGCATTTTTAAAAAAGAATCCCCTCATTTTTTGGTTGAATATTTCTGGTGGGGGACCAGATACGAACTTGAAATTTTGATTTTGTGCCTGTCCACTCTTGTTCCAGACTCTGGGACCTTGATTTCCAAATAAAATGCAAAATTTACTTTCATCTTCCCCGTGATTGTGGTTGTGTGTACTGAACCAGACTGAGAGATTAAAGCCTCAGGAAACCTTTGCAGGTGTTTTGAGTTAATGAGCTGATTAGAGCTCTTCTCAGGTCAACATTTCTGTATCATGAATTCTTTATTAAAATATTTTGAGATACGGGATTTTATAATTTCCATGAGCTCTAAGCCGTAATCATCGAGATTAAAACAAAAAAACGCTCGAAATATTTCATTTCCTGTGTAGTGAATCTAGAATATATATGAAAGTTCCACTTTTTGAATTAAATTATGGGGGGAAACACTTTTCCATGATATACCTTGATTGATTTTAAGATGCACCTCTATATATATATATATATATATATATATATATATATATATATATATGTGTGTGTGTGTGTGTGTTTGTGTGTGTGTGTGTGTGTGTGTGTGTGTGTGTGTGTAGAAAGAGAGAGAGAGAGAGAGAGAGAGAGAGAGAGAGAGAACAATATAATCAATCTCTGTTAATCTCCATTTATTTCTCTACACAGGTGTTCTCACACAGGTCAGTAAATGGGGTGTGAAATATCCGGATAATCCGATCTGTGCTGTGAGAGGATTCAGTGTCTCCATTCCCTGTAGTTATTATTATCCAACATCAAATCCCAATATTCAGGTGACACAAATGCTTTGGTGCTCATTGAACTCAAACACAGAATGGTGTCATGACCCCCCGTATGTTTATAACAGCGCATTAATCACCACATCAGACTTTGAGTACGCTGGAGACGACAAATCAAACTGCACTTTGTTAATCCACAATGTAAAGATCAGCTATTCTGGAACATACAGATTCAGATTTATAACTGATAATCCCAGTGAAAGATACACAGGTGGTCCTGGAGTGCTTCTACAAGTTGCAGGTAAATATTAATGATTAAAATAATAATCCAAATTATTCCTTATCTTCATAATTTACTTTCCTCCCTTATAGAAATACATTAAATAATTTTGTGGACATCTTTCTCTTTGTGAACCATGAAAGTAAATTTAATTTAATTTTTAAAAATGTCATTTAGTTGATGTTTATTATTCAATAACTAGATTTCTATCTGTGTGAGAAATCCTGATTGACTGACGTGGAGTCTTTCCTGCTCTCTGAAAAAGATTTAAAGGTGTCACTAATCAGGCTCAGTGGAATCGGAACCCTTAAACAAGGAGACTCGTTAAATCTGACGTGTGATGTGGACTGCACACAAAGTTCCTCACAGTTTGTGTGGTCTAAGAACAACGAGCGCTTACCTGAATCAGGACCCGTTCTTCACTTTCCTGCTGTAACCGTGAGGGATTCTGGGAGTTACACCTGCACTTGGAAAACCAGCATGACGTCAGGATCTGAAATGATCAGCCTTCACGTCGAGGGTGGGTCCATCTGCTCACGTCACACTGCTCAAGGAGAAATAGATCACGATGTGCATGTACAGTACACTCCTACAGAGACTGGTTTGTGTTCAGTTAAATATTCACGTTAAATTCTCGTTTCTTTTTTTTTGCAGGTGAAATTTTTAATTCATGGCTGTTATGGATCACTCCTTTGGTGACAGCTGGACTCATTCTGTTGGTTGTGATTTACATCAGGAGGTATAACTCAGAATATTTTCATACATTACAATTCATTAAAAGTCTTTTTTTTTTTTTTTTTTTTTTTAAATAACATTGTTATCAATGGGTATTTTGTGTCTCTTAAATGAGTTTGTGTGTGATTGCAGGTGCGTCCACACTGAGCAGCTGAAGAACGAAGATCCAGACATCTACACCACAGTACAGTACAATACATTCACCATGAACTGATCACACTTTCACACCTCAGTTCCAGATTTCTGCATGTGAATTTCCCCTGAGAACAGAAAGCAAAAAGACATGAGCTTGTTATTTCTCTATAGCAATCTCAAAAATAATGTGTGTTGCTAGTCATTTCCTCACCCGTTTCTCTTTTTCTTGTTCTCTTTTTCTCTCCCAAACCCCCCCCCCCCCCCCCGCTAATAAGACAGAGATCTTTTATCAGACGGAACTCATTCATCAGATAAGGAAAGCTCTTCTCAAGCAGCAGGATATGCAATTGATGCAAAGATGTTAAAAAATAACCTCAAGCGCATGTTTCTGACACATTAAATGTCCTCACTTTAATGATTACTAGCAGCAGTAATGTTACTGATTTTTACAGACTCAGGAACTTTCCGTGAAGAACACAGGTGTTCCTTGTACAATGAAATCCTTAGTTTGCATGTTTTTTTATGCATGCTGCAGTAGAAAAAAATATTAATTAAAATAAGAATAGTGTTTAAAGAATTGTGAAAGGTACAAGTAGGAATTGTTAAAACTATGTTAATTATTAAAATATCCGTGGTGGTAAATAAAAATCTATACAGTAAATGTATTCTCATTTTTCAGATTTACATGAGGTGTTGTGCAACTTAACGTATTGTATATCTGCAATATTAATGCGAACTTGCTGTAGTCATTATGCTCATTGTTAAATGAATGTTTGCCTGCTACGGCTTGACTTTCACGTGAATAAAGTTTTTATTGTTACTAACCAGTGTTTTCACTGACCAACTTAATTGTATTTTGTCAATATAAACATATTTAGAATTTGATGCCTTCAACACACTCAAAGAAAGTTGGGACAGAGGCATGTTTAGCACTGTGTTACATCAGCCTTCCTTTTAATTACACGTTTTAATCGTTTGGGAACTGAGGATAATAATGGTTGTAACTTCGCAAGTGGGATTTTTGCCCATTCTTGCTTGACACAAGACTTTAGCTACTTAACAGTCTATGGACGCCGTTGTCTGATTCTCCTCTTCATGATCCGCCATAGGAGAGACAGAAAAAAAAAAGATCAAAACACAAAAAGCCACTATGAACACGTGGTAATGTACCTGAACTAGAAAACAAAACATGAAACAATACATAAACGACAGGAGAGCATAACGTGACCACATAAGACAATCAAATCAAGTCAAGGAGTGCAGTGCAAACTGTGACTATACAACGTGTATATATACACACGCACAAGTACCTAGAGTTTTTTTACCCTGTTCTCTTAAGTGTTCAATAAAAAAAGAACAATGTCGCCATCTAGTGGTGGAAACCTGAAGCTCCGTACAGTACACAATATTGTGGGAACAGAATATATAGATTTATTTCCTGTTGTTTTTCCCCCTTCAAACAGCTGTATTTATTTATATTTATATTTTATTATCAGCTTTAAATAATGCATTTTTGATTCCTATATTAGCTTTCGATTAAAAGGTGTTATAGTAGATGTTTGTTACTTTTACAAATAACCTGGAAGATCTGTAAAACATGGTAAAATATAAGGGTTTAAGGCATGGCCTCAGGACCAGTACATTAAGAGGCTGAGAAAACCTGTTTGGAAAACTGATTTCCAGGCTGGAATACTTCCTGTCAGTCATTTTATACACACTCCACAGACCACTGGAGATCCTGAGGTGGAGTGTCACAAACATTGGTGGGAATCATTCAAATGTCAAACCCACCCAACTGTTACACTTACTGCACCTTTAATGATGAAATGATTTAACTACATTTACCTCAGAATTTTTGATGCAACTGTAGGTTCAAGAAGAGAATCTTGCCTTTGCAAAACTATACATTTATTCTTCTAGGTTTGAGGAACTGTGCACTGGCGTTGGTGTTTGATGACTTGTTATAAACTGGTCATACGAAGGCATTTACACTTGTCCATGTGCGAGTTCATAACCATGCAGTGAACTCAATCCCCCGACCTCAGTATACAGGAAACCTGGGCAAAATGTGTGAGCCACATGTAACACTCACGTGACACGTTATCAGCTTTACATACATGATCACACAAGACCCTAGATTTCTAGCATACAGATTAGCTTCTACTGATTTATTGTTGATAAAGTGATATGTCCCATGATACAGCCATTGTTTAAGAAACAAATGTTTAAAGGGAACCCTGACTATGAAGACTTGTATGGTTTATTAGATTAACGCTGACATCCGCTATATAAATCTGCTATACAAAAACACGTTAGATATCAGGGGGTTTTTTAAATATATTTTTATTTATGTTATTTTTACATCATCGACTCAGGGTGCACTGCGCATGTCACGTAATGGCGCCCTCTGTATGTTAAACTATGTATTCAATATTAAGTCTTTTTAAAGTAATGAACATATTTCATATGTTTCTAACAACGTATTTTAATAGGAGAGGGCAATTATTGCGTGTTAAGGCATACATGTCTTCAGAGTCGGGGTTCCTTTTAAGGTTTTCATGCAGAATCCCACAATCCATTTTTTAAAAAAAGCAGAACTACTAATATTTACTATTTTCTATATACAATAAACAAAACAAAAGCTCGTACCTAAAAAAATAAACATTTTAACTTAAAGATACAGTGGATTTTTGTGTTTTAGGAAAGCATTTACATTAATGGTTACAGAGCATCAAACGGTATCATTCTTTAGGGAGAAAAGGCGGCATAATCTTCACTGTGTTAGTGTGGGTTTCTTCAAGGTTCTCCAGTTTCCTCCCACCTTCTGAAAAGCATGCCAGTAGGTAGACTGGCTATGTTAAATTGCTCCTAGGTGTGAATGAGTGTGTGAAAGAGTGTGTGAAAGAGTGTGTGAATGAGTGTGTACACGGTGCCCTGCAATGGACTGCCGTCAGATCCAGGGTGAATTTATTCCAGCTTTGCTCCCAGTATTCCCAGGATAGACTCTGGATCCACCAGGAGCCTGACCAGGATAAAGCACTTACTGAAAGTCTGTTTCCCAAAACAACACAATTATTAAAGGAAAAAATTAGCTTGAGTGATTATTAAAACAGATTCAGTTGTAAAGGCAATCTCCTATCCAAGTGTACGTTTAAAGCAAACAGCTGGACACTTTATATGACATTAATAAGCCCTAAAATGACACACATTTTATTTTAACGTCCCACAGGGGGAATATTTACAGGCCTCACGGTGTCTAGTTGAATGAGATGTACAAATGTGATCAGGTGTTTTTGACAGTGCTGTAGATAACACTGTCGTCCTCCTCCTGTCGTTCAGTGTGGACACGTCTGAAACCCAAGCCACAGGACACACACGTGTTAATTGTTATGAAGTGTTAAATATCATATTTAACAGCATTGTGACTTGTGAACTTTTACAATTCTCCATTCATCTGAATCCAATCTATCACAGTTTTCCGTAACATCTTATGCTGAATCATATGTGTTAGGTGATTAGTATGTGACTGCACTAGCTCGTACCCTTGCTCAAGTTTCTTGTCTTTGACAAACACAGTCGCATAAGTCACTTCCTCCGTGTGCAACGTTTCATCATCCAGTTGAGGAACGATGTTTAGCTGTGGCTTTGTCGGTTTATCATGTGTGTTTTCTCCAACCTGCTAAAATAAGAAGTACAATTATCACCACCGCTTCTAAAGTGTTCCTGTGTTCACGCTCACGTTATCGCTGTGCTAGGACTCGGAAAACCCTAAACTGTCCAGTGCTGGGTTTGTGATTTCTTTTTAAAGGTCATACCTGTGCTTTCTCTGCACCTTTCCCACTGTTTTCTTCTTGAGCTTCTACTCTCTTCCTAACGGAAGCCGAAACACACAGTTTACAGGTACGGCTTTTAGAATATACAGTGTCCTGTCCACCGTGGCAGCTTTTTCCCAAATGGAATGTAGAGTTGGGGTTAAAAATATTTTGATTTTTCCATCATAGCAATTCTATTAAATATCGAAGTACATCAAATCACCAATAATTTTATCTCAGTTTAGTCACGTATGTTAAGTCTCACCTCCTGTGGTTAATTACAGCTGCCACAATCACCAAAATCACAACAACAATCACCAGAACAATGATCCAGATGTGCCACTGAGCAAAATCTTCAAAAAAGAAAAGAAGTCAACAGTATGTAACTAAACACGTCACTTTCTACAGGAGTGTAAGAGCTCGTCATGATACATTTTTCTTTAGAAATCATTCGAGACAGTCTGATATTTAAACTTCAGGAGTGTTGTGAGCAGATGGACCCACCTCTTTCAGGGTTTTCACCTGTTAAAAGAAAAGAACAATATTGAATTTACATGTGAATATTTAACTTTATTTCCTTCAGTAATCATTCGAGACATTCAGGAGTGTCGTGAGCAGATGGACCCACCCTCGACGAGAAGGCTGATCGTTTCAGATCCTGACGTCCTGTTGGTTTTCCAAGTGCAGGTGTAATTCCCAGAATCCCTCATGGTTACAGCAGGAAAGTGAAGAACGGGTCCTGATGTATTTAAGCGCTCGTTGTTCTTAGACCACACAAACTGTGAGGAACTTTGTGTGCAGTTCACATCACACGTCAGATTTAACGAGTCTCCTTGTTTAAGGGTTCCGTTTCCACTGAGCCTGATTAGTGACACCTTTAAATCTTTTTCAGAGAGCAGGAAAGACTCCACGTCAGTCGATCAGGATTTCTCACACAGATAGAAATCTAGTTATTGAATAATAAACATCAACTAAATGAGATTTCATTATAAAATTAAAGCTGGACTTGAATTTACTGTCACGGTTCATGAAGAGAAAGATGTGCACAAAATTATTACATTTATTTCTATAAGTGAAGAAAGTAAATTATGCAGATAATGACTTATTTGTATCTTTATTTTAATCATTAAAATTTACCTGCAACTTGTAGAATCGCTCCAGGTACACCTGTCCATCTTCCACTGGGCACATCAGTTATAAATCTGAATCTGTACTCTCCAGAATAACTGAACTGTACATTGTGGATTAACAAAGTGCAGTTTGATTTGTCGTCTCCAGCGTACTCAAAGTCTGATGTGGTGTTTAATGTGCTGTTATAAACATACGGGGGGTTTATACACACGTCTCTGTTTGAGTTCATTGAGCACCAAAGCATTTGTGTCACCTGAATATTGGGATTTGATGTTGGATAATAAAAATAACTACAGGGAATGGAGACACTGAATCCTCTCACAGCACAGATCTGATTATCCGGATAGTTCACACCATATTTACTGACCTGAGTGAGAACACCTGCAAAACATGTGATGAAAAATCAACTGAAGTTTTATTTATTTATTTATTTTAATCAAATATCTCTTTAAACTCAATCTCTTGTCAGTGAAAATCTCCTTTTAATCCTCCAACACAAAACTAAGGGTCTTTGACATTGTGCATCAGTTAGTGTGTGTTAGGTGTTCATGTAGTCGCTGTTTTAATGAGGCAGAAGATTAACGCTCATTGGACAACAGGCTTTTAAGATTTTAATTCAAGAGTCAGGGAACTAAAAAAGGTCTCTTTAGCCTGTCATGGTACAGTAAAATCAATTAGCTGTTTATTATTAGGCTTAGAGTTCAAATCCCTGTGAATGAGTGTTAGAACATGTGCATTAATATAAACCTCTCATTACAGCCTGTCATCATGTACGTAATATAGTGAGTGTGACGTGTACACACTTCCGGTCTGTCGTCCCCTATCACCCGATAAATCATATCTGCTATGTTATATAATTATACAGTACACAATGTACAGTTATTTTTTACATTATTTGTGTAACATAATGCATGATTCTGCACTCAGTGGAAAATTCAGAAGTATCTGAGAGGTGGTGGATTTCAGGTTTGAACCCCACTAAAATATTTTATATCAGTTCCAAGTGCTTATTCATACACCACACAGGTACACTGATGATATTTAAAGTTTTGAAATGTCACAACACCACAATAATTCTTATCGCATCTTCATTAACGAAGCTTAAGTCAAGTTCTTGATCAGAAACGAATGAAGAGTTAATTATTATTTTAAAGTACTTAATAAAGTATTAAATAACTGAACGTACACACTGCAACATTAATCAGCAAAAAGTTAAAACCCAAGAGTGAAATATTGTTCATACCAGTCAGCGTGAGCGTGAACAAGTACAGCGTCTTCATCGTTTCTTCACCAAGAACTGCGCACAGCAGCTTTGTTTCTGTGTACAGACTTAGCTCATTGATTTGGTAACTACAAGTGAGAACTGAAAGAAGTTCCTCAAAAAAAAAAAAAAGTGATTACAACACTTTTGGGGATGTAGCTGGAGGCATCATGCACAATTTTTAAGTGGCACATGGACTCCATTACAACTATTTAATTTAATATAAGTATCATTATAAAGCCAGTGGAGAATCTACTCTGGTCCCTCAGTGCTCTGTTTGCTAACATTGGGCTAAATCTTTCTGCTAGTACTTGGTATCTGAGACCGTCATGCTCATTTTTACAACAATATTTAGTTTTGTTGTTTTAAACCACTGTAAGGTTAAAAGAGCTACAGTAGGTTTGTAGATTGTTCCAAGATGGAGCTATTCATTACTGAATGGAGTGCATTAGCGGAAGTGGCGACACGGAACGGCCGATTTCGCAAATGAATCACTTCATTTCTGTGTTTGGATTTATATATATATATATATTCCTTTCAGCAAATAAGACATCTGATTAAATATGCATATATGTACATATTTAATAAAACCATGTTCTTCATACATGACTGGTCAAAAGTTTGTGGACACTCAACTGAATTGTTTCTCATGATGTTAAAAACCTTTTGATCTGAAGGTGTGTGATTAATTTGTGAAATCGGTGTTGAAGACAAAAATATAATCATGCTGACGTGTTAATTCTTTCATTAGAAAACTAACAAAAAAATTTTAAACTGATGACTTGGAGCGAAATATTCCGAAAAGCAGACGATAAGTGTCCAGCATAGGTGGGAACTCCTTTACTACTGTTTAAAAACCATCTCAGGGAAATTCTTCAAGAAATTGGGTGAGAAAATGCCAAGAATACATTTCTGCAAATTCTAGGCAAAAAGCACATCTACTTTGAAGATGTTAAAATATCAAATTATTTTGTTTTATTTTGGATTTTTTTATAAATAAGATTTATAAAGGAAATTGAAATGTGTATTATAATGACACATACATGTATATATCAGGAAACAAGCTCAGGGATACGTGACGTGACGTGATTGTGAAGTGGGCAGGGCATAAAGACTTCTTTACAGCTGCTAAGTTTATGATAATGTGGCGGTCCTGAGTGGAGAAAAAGTGCACTAACCTTTTTTCTGTAGATTTTTGATATGTTTATTACTACAGTTTAAGACAAACAAAGAAGAAAATGCAAATGTAATATATTATCAAAGCTCTTGACTAATGTCATCTCCAACATTACAAACAGTCTTTATAATTACAGCTGCAGGTCATAGGAAGTTCAAATCTGTAGTGTCCAGATGAGATTATCTACTGCAGCAGGAAGGTGAGGTGGACGTGTAGAAAGCTCTAAGATGAAGAAGCAGGAGTAGAGCATTTAGGATTGCTCCAGAAGAAGGACTGTGTCAGGATCACATCACATTGGGCAGCAGGAGTGTGTGTAAAACATCCTCTTTACCAGCAGGTGTCACCACTGTGCACTCTGAATCCAGCTTCTAGTAGCGCGCCAGGTTGCATAGTCACACGCTTTTTTTTTTCCTTTTAAGCTGCCTGAGTAAAATAAGCGCCTCAAGATATGATGTCAAAGACGTGATCATTTTATTGTCACAGTACTGTAGATAACAGATATGTCCTCGTTCTTCTGCTCAGTGTGGACACGCCTGCAATCACACACAAACCCATTTATGAACCGTGTATAGCATACACACATGGAATCCGCTTACAACTGTTGTAGATCACATTGAACAGCACTTTGATTTGTGAATATGAACACGTGTGAAGTGCTTAAATAAAGATAAACAAAGCAGGGCTGAAAACATGCTCCTAATGACTAACATCTACAAATGAAAAAAGACAAATTTAATATGGAAAAAAGCTGCAGGAAATCTCAGTGATGGAGATGAGACAGAACTCAGAGATGCAATAACCTCGAAATTCATTGAACGTTTGAGGGCACAGAGAACGGCAAGACTGGGTTCTCTAGCTGTTAGCTAAGTTGTATTTAGCTAGTATGATTCGAGTTTACTCAAAACACTCTATTTATTAAACCATAACTGCATCTAATATTATTATAATTATTACAAACTGACAGAGGACTAAGCCTATAGGTTAAATTAACAGGGTCTGCTAAATCCCAATCCTAAATCATCAGTGTATTTTATGTTTATTTGAATAAACTCTCCCTGTTTTTTGGATAAAGGAGCTAGCAAACAGTTAACCTGAACCTGCCTCTGTATACACAGAATTAGTTCTTACCCATTGGTCAGATTGTTGACTTTGATACACACAGATGCATAAATCACTTCCCCCTGCTGTGGCACTTCTTCATTGGGCAGAGGAAGCTGCTTTACCTGCGGGGACTCAAATTACCATTACAATAAAATAAATGATAAAGTGTGTGAACACGATTCAAAGAAGTATTTCTGACACAGCTACATTTCTCTCGGTTTTAAATAATTGATTATTGAATAATATTAATAATAATATTGTTTTACATTTGATTTGAATTATAAAGTTGGTTCTTGGGAGTGACCTCAGACTTTTAGTCTTGAAAAGATAAACACAGATAAAATTCATAAAATGTATTTAAGTTAGCGTTCCTGTGCTCACATCCACCTCATTCAATCATTATTTAATGTTCACATTGAAGCTGGAATGCTAATGGGGCGGTCCATTCTGAAGTAATGAAGCCTACACAGAGAACTTTGAAGTAGGAACACTCACGGCAGCTGATTTGGTTGGCTTCAAAAATGGTAATGTTAAGGTGCTTTTTTTAATGTATTAACTGACCAACTGATGGTCGTTTTTTTTCTCCTGAGGTTCTAACTGTGAGAGATTATATATCTGAAGAACATCGGCTTTAGAAAAAATGGCTAACGGTTATTTTGAACCCCTCTTACATTGGAGGTTCTTTCAGAGTTATTAGTATGACGGGGTTTGGTTATGATTATTTAAGAATGCAGTCTCTACTGTGCAGAACTAAGTGTCGACTATTAACTATGTCATACCTGTGCTTGCTCTCCAGCGTTTCTGCTGTTGTCTTCCGGAGCGTCGGGTTTCCTCCTAGCAGAAAGACGACACCTTAATTTAGATATCAGACCAGCCAGTGGACGGTGAAACCAGTGCACGAGGTAAACTTCAGAGGGGAGGAACAGAAACCACCAGCCTAGTTAAAACACTAAAATATCTAGGGCAGAATTTTACCTTCTGTTCCAAATCGCAGCTCCTAAGAGGACTAAGATGATGAAAATCACTCCAGATGTCACCACAGCAATGATCCAGTTTGGCAGATGATCAGGATTTTCACCTGTTGAGAAGAAAACAAGAAAAAACTGAACACAAGTCACTTGCTACAGGAGTGTAGGGGCACATGATCGACTTCTTCCTTTCCTTCAGTAATCATTCGAGACATTCAGGAGTGTTGTGAGCAGATGGACCCACCCTCGACGAGAAGGCTGATCGTTTCAGATCCTGACGTCATGCTGGTTTTCCAAGTGCAGGTGTAATTCCCAGAATCCCTCACGGTTACAGCAGGAAAGTGAAGAACGGGTCCTGATGTATTTAAGCGCTCGTTGTTCTTAGACCACACAAACTGTGAGGAACTTTGTGTGCAGTTCACATCACACGTCAGATTTAACGAGTCTCCTTGTTTAAGGGTTCCGTTTCCACTGAGCCTGATTAGTGACACCTTTAAATCTTTTTCAGAGAGCAGGAAAGACTCCACGTCAGTCACTCAGGACTGAGAGGGTGTTAATCATTATAATACAGTCGAGTTCTACAATCTGAATCAACAACACGTCCTTATATAATGTGTTTCGTTAGTTTTTCTATTTTTATTAATATATGTTTTCTATATAAAGTGTTTTATCACAGCGCTGTTGAGTTCTGGACTGTGATTGGTCAGAAGGTGATTAATTTTCTATAACAGCAGCTCTGACAGTAGCGCAGCTACAAATCACAGGTTTATATTAATGCGCTTGTGCTGTTATGAGAAAATAATCAACTTCACGTCAGGCCGCATCACACCACCAGGTCAGTGATTATTTTCCAATAACAGCATGCCCCATCATCTTCTGTCCTTAATTTATTATCAGCTGAAAGTATTTTTGATAACTGGTAGAATAAAATAATAAAAACACGCCTTCGCAGTGGAATCTTATAGAAAGTTCATTATGCACATGAAGAATATTTTATTTTTTAATTTTTTTGAAAACCACAGCATTTACCTGCAACTTGTAGAACCTGTCCAGGTACACCTGTCCACATGTCACCGCTCACATTAGTTATAAATCTGAATTTGTACTCTCCAGAATAACTGAACTGTACATTGTGGATTAACAAAGTGCAGTCTGATTTGTTGTCTCCAGCGTACTCAAAGTCTGACTTGGTGATTGATGAGCTGTTATAAACATACGGGGGGGCTATACACCTTTCTGTGTTTGAGTTCATTGAGCACCACAGCTTTTGTGTCACTTGATATTTTTGCTGTGGATAAGAATAACTACAGGGAACGGAGACACTGAATCCTCTCACAGCACAGATCGGCGTGGTATAATTCACACCCCAACCACCTACAAAATAAGAGTGTACATAAAGCAGTTAAGATTTAAAAAGTTACAAAATATATCTTTCTTTCAAGATCTACATTTGAGAAGAAGTACATACAGATCCTATCAATAACAATTTCTTAAAATGTTCCAGCACACACACACACACACGGGCAAAAATGTTGTGAGCAGATGGACCCACCCTCGACGAGAAGGCTGATCATTTCAGATCCTGACGTCATGTTGGTTTTCCAAGTGCAGGTGTAATTCCCAGAATCCCTCACGGTTACAGCAGGAAAGTGAAGAACGGGTCCTGATGTATTTAACTGTATGTTGTTCTTAGACCACACAAACTGTGAGGAACTTTGTGTGCAGTTCACATCACACGTCAGATTTAACGAGTCTCCTTGTTTAAGGGTTCCGTTTCCACTGAGCCTGATTAGTGACACCTTTAAATCTTTTTCAGAGAGCAGGAAAGACTCCACGTCAGTCACTCAGGACTGAGAGGGTGTTAATCATTATAATACAGTCGAGTTCTACAATCTGAATCAACAACACGTCCTTATATAATGTGTTTCGTTAGTTTTTCTATTTTTATTAATATATGTTTTCTATATAAAGTGTTTTATCACAGCGCTGTTGAGTTCTGGACTGTGATTGGTCAGAAGGTGGTTAATTTTCTATAACAGCAGCTCTGACAGTAGCGCAGCTACAAATCACAGGTTTATATTAATGCGCTTGTGCTGTTATGAGAAAATAATCTACTTCACGTCAGGCCGCATCACACCACCAGGTCAGTGATTATTTTCCAATAACAGCATGCCCCATCATCTTCTGTCCTTAATTTATTATCAGCTGAAAATATTTTTGATAACTGGTAGAATAAAATAATAAAAACACGCCTTCACAGTGGAATCTTATAGAAAGTTCATTATGCACATGAAGAATTTTTTTTTTTTTTTTAAACATAGCATTTACCTGCAACTTGTAGAGTCGCTCCAGGTACACCTGTCCACATGTCACCGCTCACATTAGTTATAAATCTGAATTTGTACTCTCCAGAATAATTGAACTGTACATTGTGGATTAACAAAGTGCAGTCTGATTTGTTGTCTCCAGCGTACTCAAAGTCTGACTTGGTGATTGATGAGCTGTTATAAACATACGGGGGGGCTATACACCTTTCTGTGTTTGAGTTCATTGAGCACCACAGCTTTTGTGTCACTTGATATTTTTGCTGTGGATAAGAATAACTACAGGGAACGGAGACACTGAATCCTCTCACAGCACAGATCGGCGTGGTATAATTCACACCCCAACCACCTACAAAATAAGAGTGTACATAAAGCAGTTAAGATTTAAAAAGTTACAAAATATATCTTTCTTTCAAGATCTACATTTGAGAAGAAGCACATACAGGTCCTATCAATAACAATTTCTTAAAATGTTCCAGCACACACACACACACACGGGCAAAAATGTTGTGAGCAGATGGACCCACCCTCGACGAGAAGGCTGATCGTTTTAGATCCTGACGTCATGTTGGTTTTCCAAGTGCAGGTGTAACTCCCAGAATCCCTCACGGTTACAGCAGGAAAGTGAAGAACGGGTCCTGATTCAGGTAAGCGCTCGTTGTTCTTAGACCACACAAACTGTGAGGAACTTTGTGTGCAGTTCACATCACACGTCAGATTTAACGAGTCTCCTTGTTTAAGGGTTCCGTTTCCACTGAGCCTGATTAGTGACACCTTTAAATCTTTTTCAGAGAGCAGGAAAGACTCCACGTCAGTCACTCAGGATTTCTCACACAGATAAAAATCTAGTTATTGAATAATAAACATCAACTAAATGAGATTTCATTATAAAATTAAAACTTGACTTGAATTTACTTTCACAGTTCATATAGAGAAAGATTATTTAATGTATTTATTTAGGTGAGGAAGTTAAATAATTAAAAAAATTTAAATAATTATGAATAATTTTCGATTTTTATATTAATCATTAAAATTCACCTGCAACTTGTAGAATCGCTCCAGGTACACCTGTCCATCTTCCACCGGGCACATCAGTTATAAATCTGAATCTGTACTCTCCAGAATAACTGAACTGTACATTGTGGATTAACAAAGTGCAGTTTGATTTGTTGTCTCCAGCGTACTCAAAGTCTGATGTGGTGTTTAATGCACTGTTATAAACATACGGGGGGTTTATACAGCTTTCTGTGTTTGAGTTCATTGAGCACCAAAGCATTCGTATCACCTGAATATTGGGATTTGATGTTGGATAATAATAACTACAGGGAATGGAGACACTGAATCCTCTCACAGCACAGATCGGATTATCCGGATATTTCACACCCCATTTACTGACCTGAGTGAGAACACCTGCAAAATAAGTGTGTACATAAAGCAGTCAAGATTTGAAAAGATACATTTTTAAATATACAGTCATGTGAAAAAATAAGTACACCCCATGGAAATTGTTGGCTTTTTTGACATATTTGGACAAGCAAACATTAGATCATCTTTGAAATGGTGCCTATTAATAAAGTTGAATAAAACCAGAACATTAGATTTTTCAATCATTTATTTAACAGAAATATCAATAGATGTGATAATCTTCTGTGGAAAAAGTACTCTTGGCCTCAGAAGCTAGTATTGCCCCCTGTAGCTGAAATAACTTCTTGTAGGCGTTTTGCGTAATTGTCCTCCAGTCTCTGATATCGGCTTGCTGGAATTTTGGACCGCTCTTCCATGCAATATTCTTTCAGTTCCTAGATGTTTGAGGGTTTTCTTGCATGTTCTGCCCGTTTCAGATCCCACCTACAACATCTCAATGGGATTCAAATCCGGGCTTTGACTCGGCCGTTCCATGACCCTCCATTTCTTCTTTTTCAGCCGTTCCTTGGTGGATTTTCTCGTGTGCTTAGGATCATTATCCTGTTGAAAGATCCACTTTCGGTTCAACTTCAACTTTCAGACAGACGGCCTCACATTATCTTCAAGCACTGCTTGATGTGATGCAGAATTCATAGCTGAATCAATGAATGCAAGCTGTCCAGTCCCTGAGGCAGTGAAGCAACCCCAAACCATAACATTTCCTCCACCGTGCTTCACAGTTGGTATGAGGTGCTTCTCCTGAAAACCTGTCTTTGGTCTGCGCTGAACATGTCTGCTGTTACTGTGACCAAACAACTCTATATTTGATTCGTCTGTCCAGAGCACATTATTCCAAAAGGCCTGGTCTTTGCCTGTATGCTCATTGGCAAACTGTAATCTTGCAAAGGCTTTTTCCTGACACGCCTCCCATACAGGTCAAATCTGTGCAATCTAATTCTGATTGTAAGACTTACTAGCATATCCTGTGATGAAATATTGGGGTTCTTGGAGACTTCTTTTTGCATCAGACGGTCGCTCTTGGGCTGAATTTGCCAGGACGGCCGGTCCCGGTCTAATCGACAGTCGTTTGAAATCTGTGCCATTTGTAGATGATTTTCCTTACAGTGGAATGAGTATTTCAAATAATATGGAGATCTTTTTAACTCCCTCATAGGCATCCACAACCTTTTTTTTCTGAAAGCCTTACAGAACTCTTTAGATCGTGACATGATAACTGAGAGGGTGTTAATCATTATAATACAGTCACATCCTAAAGTCTGAATCCACCAGCAAGAACATGTTTTTTAATGTTCTGTGCTTTTTTAAAATTATATTTCTTCAATAAGAATCCATCTTTCTGTTTTTTTTACAAACTGTGTGAGCCACAACTAATACTCAAGAGACAGACCCCAAGTGCAGAGCAGATAAGGAGGATAAACAGAAACCTCCAAAACAGCCAATAAATAATAAGCTCAAGCCAAGACACTCTGCACTGGTTATGGAGAAAAGTAACGGATTGAAAAAGTACTCTCTTAAAATACACAAATTAAACAATCACCCAGAAACAGATTCAAAATCACAACCTCTGGGTTAGAAAGCAAACACATTACCAGTGCACCACGAGGAGGACTGAAATTAAAAGGGGAGCTAGGTTTAAGAGGTATGAGGTCTGACACTCATCCTACAGCAGACCAAAACAAAGAAACCCAGATGAGCTAGCAAGAACAGAAACAAAGGAGAAAATAAAGATATAAATTAAGGAGAAACCTCTGACTGCTCACTACAGAGAACTAACCAGGAAACAAAAGGGGGTTTCCCTCCCAGAGAAAGAACCTTGTAGTAAATTTCAAAATTGTGTCAGCAATTTGATTAAGAATGAAAATGATGAGGAGTGTGTTTCAGAGAGACCATATGAATTTAACCTGATCATCTAAACTTAATTACAGTATCCTCAGGGCATGGTTTGGGCGTGGAGAACGATGTGGTGATATCATAAACATCATAGTAGTTTAGGAAGTAACATTTACAATATATGTTGTACACACACACACACACACACACACACCAACACACACATATACATGCTGGCACCACCTGCAGAGAATTTTTGTGAATTTTTTCAAACAACTCTCCTGTGCGTCATTCCTCCTGATCGACCATGTTGGAGAACGTTCCTAATATGCGAGTCCGGTGCAGTATGACTCTGTTCCCGTCCTGATTGTGAAACAAAACGTGATTGGTTGGAGCGCGAACGTGCCACAGTTGCTCAGTGCAATGTGGCGGTTATCCGATTGGCTTGAGTAGACGGTCAGTGGAGTCCAACTATTTGTGGATTTGAGTGCACTCGACGCTAGAAATGTTTCAAAATTCACAAACACAAAGGAGACGATTCACAAATGAATGCAAGGCAGAGTTGGGTTTATGATTGCATTTTATTTATTTGTCAATTTAATTTATTTTTGTGAAACTACTGACATATATTTGTTGATCTCATTCAGTGCATTTGTGAATTTGTTTAATTTTTGTAAATCTCACCACATTTATTTGTGGATCGTAATCTATTTATTTTTAATTATGAAACAATTCTAACCCCATAGTCTTTTACCCCAGTGTATGACTTAGACGGCCTATAAAAGGAACCTGGTCTCCCGAATCTTTGGGGAAAACAGCACAGCATGTACAAAATATAGCATAAAGCTCCTCATAAAAAGACAGATGTAAGATGATGACAGATAATTCATTACATTTGGCTCCATTTCTTATTCATCAGTGTGTCTTTGACTTGCAATAGCAGTCGAGCATGATTAGCACGTTAAGAATGTACTAGTGATATATTTAAATGTAAAAATATCAAATAACATCTACACATCAGTTTAACCCATCATTATTAGTCTCTGATCAGACACAGATTAATATGTCAGTATGTTTGTACCTGTGTATAGTCCAATACACACTGCAACATGAATCAGTGAAAAACTGACAACACTGAGCAATAATTATGTAGAAGAAACTGAGAGTGAGATGAGGTTTCATACCGGACAGCGTGAGTAGAATCGTAACCAGCTGAAGCATCTTCATCCCTGCTGTTAACAAATGTAGCTGTGATCAGCTTTGTGTCTGCATGTTCGGGAAGTCAAATGTGTTCCTATGAAAATACACAAAGAGGAAGTTTACCTGTGTGTACTAATAAATTCACACACGGTGATGGGCGGTGCGGGGGGTATATTAGTGCTACTGAGTAATGGTACTAATACCAGTAATGGTAACAATTTTAAAGGTTAGCTGATGGTTTGAAATGGTATTTGTAGTGGAAACCATTAGAAGTTATGTGATGGTTTCTACTGGGGGTTTTTTCCCCAGCAGGGCACGCACAAACACATCCATTTTATTACTTACCCATACACCAAAAAGGGAATGATAAAATTAATGCATTTTTAAACAGTTCAGCTTTCCTATTGAGTATCTGTGGGGCATCCTCAAACGGAACGTGGAGGAGCACAAGGTCTCTAACATCCACCAGCTCCGTGATGTCGTCATGGAGGAGTGGAAGAGGACTCCAGTGGCAACCTGTGAAGCTCTGGTGAACTCCATGCCCAAGAGGGTTAAGGCAGCGCTGGAAAATAATGGTGGCCACACAAAATATGGACACTTTCGGCCCAAATTGGACATTTTCACTTAGGGGTGTACTCACTTTTGTTGCCAGCAGTTTAGACATTAATGGCTGTGTGTTGAGTTATTTTGAGGGGACAGCAAATTGACACTGTTACACAAGCTGTACACTCACTACTTTACATTGTAGCAGAGTGTCATTTCTTCAGTGTTATCACATGAAAAGATATAATCAAATATTTACAAAAGATGTGAGGGGTGTACTCACTTTTGTGAGATACTGTATATATATATATATATATATATATATATATATATATATATATATATATATATATATATATATATATATATATTAAATAGATCAATTTCAGCTAATGACAGTATCTTAGCTAGTTAACGAACATCAACTGACACTGTTCATTAAAGTACCCCGAACTCAAAAATATGTTTCAATGGTTAACTAATACTTGACAAATAAAGAGTTAGGCTACATTTTTTTTTAGTTTAAATTATTATCATGATGCAATTTTTCAAATATAAAACAGATATTCTCAGTACTTCTAATCTAAACAGTATTGTATACCTCAAGAAACAGGGTTATAAGCTAACTAGCAAACTAAACTAATGTAAATGCTTGAACAAAATCACTTAAACAATAGTTTGGTTGTTTTGGTAATGTTATATTTGACAGAGTAAACCTGTGACTGAAATGAGCTAGTTAAATATGAGATAACTAGCCGCTAACTACTTTAGTTAGTGATGTTCTGCTACAGTAATAGCAGTAGGACATTTAAAATTAGCGTAGCCATGTATAATCATCAGTAATGGCATTTTTATTGAGGTTAATAGTGTAGAGATGCTCATATGCATTTTAAGCAGTTCCTGGACACTTTATTGTTTTTCTATCTTGTTTTTGATTGTTTTAAAATACATTAATTTCAACATCTACCCATAAACATGAACTGGTTTACAGTTGGATTCGGGTTTATCCCACTCCAATATGGCGTGCGCTCCTGTGTGCCTATTTCTATGGTAACAACTACATTACCCATAAGTCCAATCAGCCTACACCTTTACGTCATGTCCGAAACACCAGCAGTTTCCTGGGACATGACACAGTCGTTTAGATTGGAAAAACACCGATTAATAGAAGACGATTACACGTTATAGTAGAGCAAAACCGCGTTTAAATCATTTATCGCACTTCAGGTTCGCCGGCTGAGTGAGTTTAGCTGGCTGAAAATGGAGGCGGTGCCGCGAATGCCGATGATTTGGCTGGATTTGAAGGAGGCTGGAGAGTTCCAGTTTAGCTCGACTGTTAAACAGGTGAGGATGACTCAAACATCATGATAGAGCCGGAGTAATACTTTAAAGTGTCTCTTTAATTGGCATAATTCACGTGAAATCAGGTGGATTCGCTAACAAGTGGTTAACCTTAGCCAAATGTATTACGCTACCCAACTAGCTTGCACGCTAATCATAATTGTGTTGTGTTTTCCCCCACCCGTTTTCCCCTTCCTGCGTTGTGATTGGCTAATATCAGCTGGTGATTGTTAAAACTGCGCGTGAGCTTGTGAGGCTGAAGAAGCAGCCAATCGGAGTGCCTATGATTTGGATCGTATGAGCCAATCACAGTGTAGTAGGCGGGATTTGACGTAATACGGCCAGGGAAAATAGAGCGTGTGTGTCTGTGTGCATGGCTAATGCTGTAACATGGGCGTAACCGACAGGTTTTCATTCTAAATAATTGAAAAGTAAGAAAGGACAGCTGATTAAAAGTTCATCAACAAAATACCTAGCTAATTTTCAGCCCAGGACGTGTTTTTCTATAAGTTCTAAAGCAACACCATTGTCTCACTAACGTAATAATATATAATCATAGCATTTTTCATATTTAGCAAAGTTGGATTTGGTTTGTGGACACTCTTTTTTTTAAAAAAAATAATAATAATTACCTTTTTTATATACACTTTAGGGATCTGATCAAAATATGTTCATCAAAAATGTAGGTTTTGTATCAAGTCTCAGGAAAAAAGATATTATATATATATAAAATGAAGTGTGTGTCAAAATATTTGAAGACATATCACAATATATATTTTTTGGTCAGTGGTGCTTCATCACCACCACGTCCCTATAACAGCATCACACACACTGTTTTATTCTTTACATGTAAATATCTCAGCCTGTAAACAGTCCCAGTATCATATACGGTGTGACGTCTGTTTTGTTCCTCTTGCTTTTGCTTTGTTAGTTCATACTGAAGAATTACGGAGAGGATCCGGACAACTACAACGAGCCGCTGAAGAAACTGGAACAATTACGACAGGTGAGCGAACGAACGACATGAAATGATTTTCCTGGACAGTTTCCAGGACTTTGGGTCTAATCTCTGATTTTCTTCCTCAGAGTGCGGTGAACGTGACGCGGGACTTCGAGGGCTGCAGTACACTACGCAAATACTTCGGGCAGCTGCACTACCTGCAGAGCCGCGTGCCTTTGGGTCCCGGGCAGGAAGCCGCTGTCCCGGTGTCCTGGTCAGATTTCTTAACTTGTGACTTCCATCGAATTTACGCACAGCAGTTTAATTTTGAATACAAATTAATTTCAGGGGTCCCAACCCCTTATATCTACAAACTAGGGCTGGGTGACATGATGATCTAATATCAATATTGTGAATCGCAGTACATCACAATACACTTTCGTGCAATATATCACAGCATCTCATAATAAAAAAAACAATCATTATTAGACAGGTTTTTCTTCCAGGTTTAAATAATCAAACTCAAAGTTTTTCATATATTTAAAATGCATCACGACTGTTTTGTCATAGAAGCTTCTTGGTATTTTTTTGACGCGATATTTTTGTCACCCTATTACAGACCACCGATTTATAGCTCAAAACGACAGAAAATTGAAAGTTATATAGCTTTTATAAAACTATAAGGATTATAAAGCTACTCTACAGTCAGAGCTGCTGTTATATATATAAAAAAAAAAAGCTAATCACCACCTCATGACCAATCACAATTCAGGATTTGGATTCAGCAGTGGTGTAGTGATCATTTTCATGCTTGCTGGACACATCAGCAAGCGTGTATATTAATATCGGATGTCTCGAATGGAACCCGGCCTGTGGTGTTATTTCTCTGTATCATTTTCCGTTTGTTCTTCTTCTTCGCTAGGACGGAGATCTTCTCGGGGAAGACGGTCACGCACGACGACATTAGCTACGAGCAAGCGTGCATCTTGTATAATTTGGGTGAGTGTCTGCACTGACTCCTTCACGTGTCGTTTAAGAGCTCATGTTTCCTGATTCCAGACGTGTATATTTTTTTTTTGCTCATGCAGGAGCGCTGCATTCGATGCTGGGAGCGATGGACAACCGAGTATCGGAGGAGGCAAGTGTTTCCTGTTTTATCAGCAGATGATCGATCGCTCAGGTCGACCCATGTTCCCGTTTCTATTCATGTTCGGTTCTTTCAGCGTTACTTGTATTACAAGTCGAAGTCCCATTTACACGCATTCACCTTCAACAACATCCCCTTTTTATTTTTAAGCAACAGTGATAAAATGAACTCCTTCTTTTTTCTGTAATCCGGGATCTGTTGAAGTGACATAGTTAGGAACCATTAGTTCCTACCTTGTTTTTTTTTTTGGGTGAACTTTAGATATGGTCCACTTTCATGTGCTACTGAAATCCAGCACATTTAAATATTCCTTCAGTCTGAACGCCTGATATCGAAATACACGTTGCTGTAATATCAATTCAATACGAGTCTGTGTCCAGACCTCAGACCGAGATCAAACACGGCTCTTCGCTAAAGTCCTTCCTTCTAGGTTACTTTTTTGTGGAACTGTGTATGGGGTTGTGCAGTAACAGTGGAGTTGTGTAACAGTGACGGGGCTGCGCAATCACTGCAGGGCTAAGCAATAGCATGGCTTTGTAGGCTGGCAGACAGTGAAACAGTCCTTTTAACTCAAAGAATGACACTAGTAATGTATACATGATGTATGTGAATGTGTGATTGAATTTCTGTGTGTATAATTGCTCAAAGAAACATTTCCTCGAGGGAGCAATAAAATATATCTTATCTAATCTTAGTAACGTACAGAAGCCGTAAGAAAACTGTCGAGAAAACAAGAAAAAAATAATAACCCATGACCTCTTTGGGCTTCCGTATTAAAGTCTGTGCGCTTGGCGGCCATTTTTGGCGACACTATAAACACCTACGTGGATGATCCGGAAATCTACAAGAAGACCCGTCAAGCAGGGAATTGAAATGGCAGTTAATATCCGACATCTTTGCTTTGAACAATATGAGAAAAAGTTCATATTTTTTTCGTATTATCACCCTCCACCCCACCTCACAAAATGTCTCGCGTCTCTCGCATCACGTTTCTAATTCCAGCTTGTGTTAATCTTCCTCTCGGCAGGGGATGAAGGTCTCGTGCACACATTTCCAGTGTTCAGCTGGAGCCTTCACCTACCTGCGAGATCACTTCAGCCATAATTACAGCGTGGACATGAGTCACCAGATCCTTAATCTCAACATCAATCTCATGCTGGTACACACACACACACCTTCTTTAACACTAACGTTTTGAAGGATTAATTCATACATTTAATTTTTATATCCTGAATGTATTTATTTCTGCGAAGCTGCTTTGTGACACGGTCCACTGTTAAAAGCACTATACAAATAAAGCTGAATTGAATTGAATAGTGTAATAATTCAGATTGTGTGTTACAGGGTCAGGCGCAGGAGTGTTTGCTGGAGAAGTCCATGCTGGACAACAGAAAGAGTTTCCTTGTTGCACGGATAAGTGCTCAGGTATTTCCCAGACTACAACAAGCTTTAAAAAAAGAAAAAATACATCTAGTGTCATAATTTTTTTCATAACACTAAACATAATAAACCCATTCGTAGCAGCAGTCCTGCAGCAGCACGTTATTCACCTTCACCTGTAATGTTTATTCGTTTATAGTTCGATTGAATGTTTTGGAACATTTCTCTCTGTTGAAGTTATTAAGACATAAGAATACGCCAGAAAAAGAAAAGCAGCTCGTCGTTATGGAAACCACCGAAAACGTAAACGTTACAGCTTTACTTCTGACTGTTACAAAGCGCTGACACTGGAGACTCCTTCTGTAAATGTTTCCGCCGTACGAGTCCCTGTGAACGAGCTGTTACTATAGAAACGATAACGTATTAGAAGGAGAGTGCTGCTGTTGTAGAAAATGAATCAACACCTTCTGACCAATCACAGTCCAGAATTCAACAGAAGGCCACTTATTGCACGATGAAAATGTCACGTTTTAGCAGCTTTCTTTTTCAGTATTTTACCATTTTTTGCGTTGTTTTCAACCATCCAGATTAGTCTTTAAAAAAATATAAACTTTGCCCAGTTTTAGCTAACAGTCACAGTGTCCAATGTTTGATCTATTTAATTGATTTGCTCTCCTGAAAGGCCACGGTGTTGAAGCGATATCACGCCTTAATTTGTTTCCTTGCTGTTGCCTTCAGGTAGTGGATTATTATAAAGAGGCTTGCCGT
This sequence comes from Ictalurus furcatus, assembly GCF_023375685.1. Taxonomy (NCBI): domain Eukaryota; kingdom Metazoa; phylum Chordata; class Actinopteri; order Siluriformes; family Ictaluridae; genus Ictalurus; species Ictalurus furcatus. Next base: position 20,116,108 of record NC_071277.1, on the reverse strand, counting down.
GCCCTGGAGAACTCCGACACCGCCTCGATGCTCGGAAAGATCCAGAAAGATTGGAAGAAACTCGTGCAGATGAAGATTTACTACTTTGCTGCTGTTGCTCATGTGGGTGTCTTTGTGAAGGGAAAAAAAAATTGACTGTGTATAATGTGCCAAAGATAGGGATGAGTCCTGGAACTGAGGAACTACCCTAAACACTGAATACGGTTTCTGTTGATCAGTTCTCCATTAAAAAAGGGCTATGTCTTTTTTTTTAATCGGATTACTATGAAACTGAGCGAGAGAGGGAGAGAGACTCAGGGGGAGAGAGATGAGTATATACATGAGAAGAATATGATTTAGATGTGGTCTCACTGGCCTTTTCTGTCTCTCCACAGCTGCATATGGGAAAGCAGGCTGAGGAGCAGCAGAAATATGGAGAGAGGGTAAAAATCCCACTTTCATCATAGTCTTTTATCTCAGTAGTCATCGTTTGTGTCCGCCAGTTCCTGCGAATCCTCTTTCAAATATTAATACCTGCAGTCAATATCAGTAGGACTCTGCTGCTATACATGCTTTTTTTATTTTATTATATGTAATTTGTTTATTTTTTGTTCCTCCTCAGCTCGCTTATCTTCAGAGTTCACTAGACAAACTGTCCGAAGCAATAAAGTTGGCTAAAGGCCAGCCAGACAGCGTTCAGGAAGCCTTGCGCTTCACCATGGACGTCATCGGGGGGAAGTTAGTATTAGTAACCGCATTCGAGTGTAGTCTCTCTTTAATTTCCACCGCACTTACGCTTTTAAAAGATGTTTGTTGCTTCCTTTTTTGGTTTAGATTTAACTCTGCTAAGAAAGACAATGACTTCATTTACCATGAGGTCGTGCCGTCTCTGGAGACGCTGCCTTCAGTTAAAGGTATTTTGGGTTTCAGCCTGTCACGACTATAAGTAATTTCTTGTGAATATCTTTCTATGTACACGACCGGTCAAAAGTTTGTGGACGCTCGACTGAAATGTTTCTCATGATCATTAAAAATCTTTTCATCTGAGGGTGTATGATTAAATGTGTGAAATCAGTGTCGTAGACGATAAATATAGTCGTGCCGATGTATTCGTTTCTTTCATTAGAAAACGAACATCTTATTTACAAAAAAATCTTTTTTTTATCTTAAACAGAGCGAAATATTCCGAAAAGCAGCCGATAAGTGTGCAGCGTAGGTGTGAACTCCTTTAATACTGTTTAAAAAGCATCTCAGGGAAATCCCTCAAGAAATCGGTCGGGAAAATGTCAAGAATACATTTCTGGAAATTCTTGGCAAAAAGGGCGCCTACATTGGAGATGCTAAAATATTAAATTATTTTGGTTTATTCTGGATTTTTTATCACGACATAATTCCCATAGTTCCATTTGTGTTACTTCAGAGTTTTTATGACTTTTTTTTAAAATTATTATTATAAAATATGGAAAAGTAAAAATAAAGAATGAGTGTTTTAAACTTTTGACCAGCAGTGTACATCATGCATCACCATATTTAGGTTTGATAACAAACTGCTTCGTTGTTGATTAAAAATAAAACCTCAAATTTACTTAAAAATAAATGACTTAAAACATCCATACCTTCTACAGGTGCGCCGCTAGTCAAAGCCTTACCCGTGAATCCAACAGACCCCAGCGTGACAGGACCAGACATTTTCTCCAAGCTGGTGCCTATGGCTGCTCATGAGGCCTCCTCTCTCTATAGGTTGCGTTTGCCAAACATGAAACGTTGCTAATAATGAAACTTCACTCAAAAACCTGTATTTGACTATTGTTCCTATGACAACTGTTTTTTTCTGCTTGTATTTAAAGCAAACTTGCCATTACTGATGAATAACTTCACTAATAATAGCCTTGTCATCCACAGTGAAGAAAAGGCCAAGCTGCTGCGAGAAGTCATGGCAAAAATAGACAGCAAGAACGAGACTTTAGAGTGAGTAACAAACATATGAGTGCAAGGTCTCTGTGCGGTTATTATTTTTTTAACGTGTTAGCCTAACTAGTCTTGTTTCTTCAGACAATTCATGGACTCTCTGAATCTGGACCCAGATTCTGTGGACAACATGGACATGTACAATAGCATTCCTTCTGTACTTATGGAGAAGTGTGCGGCCCTGAGCGTGAGACCGGACACAGTAAAGAGTCTCATACAGTCTATGCAGGGTTGGTGTGTTTCTCATGGTTGGGCCAGGAATAAATCCATAAAAGCAGACACTATGTTTTTTAAAGTGTCCTCCAAAGACATCATGCTCATTTGCGTCTCCGTTTGTCTCAGTACTCTCGGGTGTGTTCACGGACGTGGAGGCCTCCCTGAGGGAGATTCGATCAGTGTTAGACGACGATGAAGCGGGTGACCGGAAGCTACAGGAGGTAGCAGGGAAGCAGAGCGTCCCAGCACAACCTGCCGTCATAGCTGAGCTTCGTAGGGACCTCGAGAAATACCTGGAGGCCCACGAGAAAGCAAGCTTCACCAACACGGAACTTCACCGGGCCATGAATTTACACATTAGCAACCTGCGACTGCTTGGTGGACCACTGGACACTCTGAGAGAGGCACTGCCCAGACCACAACTTTCTGAAGGTACATCCTTAAAGAAATGTATCTCCCCACTGTGGAATGGTGGTCTGTAAATAAACTTCCACGCAAGTGGAAAATGTTTTAATTTGTTGGCATTTTTCCAGATGAAGTAGCAGGTCTCCAGTGCATGAAAAGGATTCTGGGTAAAGTCCAGGAAATGAAAGACCAGCGCAGTTCTCTTGAGAAGCAGTTAAGGGAGCTGATCCAGCAGGATGACATCACTGCTGCTTTAGTTACCACCGAGAGGGCTGATATGAAGGTACTAGATAAGAATTAGAATTTCGCTTGCTTACCAGGTGACGTTACTGTTGATGTGATTCTCAATTATTTAAAGACTAGTATACCATTTATATATTTTGTGGGTTATTCCAATGTCGTTATGTCTTCTCAGAGGTTATTTGAGGAGCAGCTGAAGAAGTACGAGCAGGTAAAGGTGTACATCGATCAAAATCTAGCTGCTCAGGAGAACATCCTGAAGGCACTGACGGATGCCAACGTCCAGTATGCAACAGTACGCAAGGGCCTGGCCGAGACGGAACATAAGTAAGAGTCGAGAGGGGCAGGTTTTTGCGCTAAATGAACTTCTGTAGAAATATTTGCGTTTGACTTGTGTTTCGTGTTTACTACGCAGATGGAACAGTACAGTGCAAATGCTTGTTGCTTCCTATGAAGCCTATGAAGACCTGATGAAGAAATCGCAGGAGGGAAAAGAGTTTTATGAAGACTTGGAGGCCAAGGCTTCTCGTCTCTTAGAAAGGGCTAAGACCATTTGCAAGACCAGGGAGGAAGAGCGACAAGCCATTTTGGAAAAGTAAGAGGCAGTGTAGCATGTTTAAAATGTAAACGGTCTCTTCACATTAACCATCCCTTTTGTCATTCACTTCACTGTCCCAGTCTTATTTACCATGGGCCAGCCATGATGCAATCATTTGTTCCTATTTGTTGGTGATATCAGTTAGTGATAAGTTTAAATAACCTTACATGCTCAGTAACCTTCACTGTTTTCCAACTTTTTGCAACAGAGAGCTCCAAAAAAAGGTTCCCCAAAGGCCCACCGCCCCAAAGCCAGCCCAAAAGAAAGCCCCAGATATGAATTCCTCTGGCATGGATGACCCTGAAATAGCCAAGCTGAATGCTGCCATTCTAGCCTTAGGTGGAGACTTACCAGAAGACCTTCGTAGTTTGCCTCCTGAGCTTTCTCTTCACATGATACCAGAGGCTTTTCATCCAGGGGCAGCTGCTCTATATACACCACCCCGATTTCCTCCGAACCTACCACCTCCTGAACTTCTCGCGCAGATCTCCCGTTTTACAGCGCTTCCCCCAACCCAGGGCTTCAACCACAGTCTGCCACCAGGCTCCCTTCCCCAGCAACACCAGGTTCCTCAGATGCCCAACCCTCAAGTTTCTCGGCTTCCTTCGGGGCCTGGGTATCGTCCTCCATCTTTACAAACCCAGCCGGCTGTATCGGGCCCACCAGCTCCCATTCGCACATCCACCACCACTGTGGACAGTGTGCAAACGCCTATTTCCAGCTATACTCCAGCATCGGCACAGCCAGTCATGCCTGCACCCACGCCTGGACACCCTATACCCACTCCTGCTGTGTATAATCCTCCCCCTCCAGTGGCTTCTCAGCCTCAGTATTTGCAGCAGCCTGGTGTTCCTGTCAGCCAGCCACCTCAGGGAGTACAAGCTTCTCAACCACAGTCGCAGCCCTCTCAACCATTTCTCCAAGTTCGCGGTCCAGGCCAACCACAGTCGAGCACACCACAGCAGTTCTTCCAGCCGGTGCCAGCTCAGCAGCAGATACCTGCACCTGTAACTGGGCCTCAGCTCCCACATCAACCTCGGCCCCACTACCTACACCACATGGCGCAACCGAGACCACCTGGACCACCTCATCTTCAGCAACGGCCATTTAATATTCACTCTACACCATCTGCACTGCCCCAGCAGATGTATTCTCCTGTTTCATATGTTCCTGGTTGCCAGCCTGTGAATGCCATTGCTCCAAATCAGCTGCCCCATCATTCCATGCAACCACATATGCCTCCATCCTCCCAGCCAATGCCTCAAGTTTCTATGCCACATTTACCAAATGTAAAACAACAAATGCCTCCTTGTTCCCAGCCCTACATGCCCCCTGTCAATCAGCAAATACATCCTATTCCCCCTCCACAAACACCCCTTTCCTCACAGCAGGTACCACCTGCAGGCCATGGACAAATGCCTCCCACTGCACAACAAATACCTCCATTGTCTCAGCCACAAATGCTACCATCTTCCTCCCAAATGTCTCCTCCCACTCACCTGCAAATGCCTGCAGTTTCCCAAACAGTCTTGCATCCCTCTCATCCAACAGTATCCGCTGTTTCCCAGTCTTTACCTCACCCGTCTCGGCCACCAGCACCAAGTGTTTCCCAACCATTGCCATACCCCTCCTATCAACAAATTCATCCTCCCTACCAGCCAGCATTTCCAGCAACCACACAAAGGGTTCCAGTCCCTGTCCAGCCTCAGTTACCTCCAGCCTCTCTCTCAGCACAGTTCCCAGTGCACACCAATGCTCTCCCTTCACAGCCCCATGGCAATCTTCCCTCACCACTTCCTCCTGGACCTCGACCTTCAGTGCCCCCACAGATGACCCAGCAACCTATCAACTTGCCTCAGCACCATCTCCCTCCTCACACTACACCTGTGGGTTATCCTGGTGGTGGTCCTTTAGTTCACCAATCCACAGTTCCTCAGCAGCCCCAGGCTCTGCCTCCACAGGTACCATCAGGGGTGCCAGCGTCTTACCCTGGGCCACATGCTGGGATCGTTCCTCCTGGACCAATGCAGCATTCTGGACCAGTTGTTACACCTGGACTCCCTCAGTCACTCCCACAGAGTATGATTCCACCATCTTCAGCTGCACCAGGGACTACACCGAGCAGTATCCTGCCTGCCCCGTCGCCTTCTCCATCATCAGGGCCTTCCTCACTAGGTATCGTTCCTCAGAGACCCTCGCCTGCTCTGACACCTGTTGCAGGTGCAGCGATGCCACAGACTGCAACAACACCCCTGCCCTCCTCCAACTCACTGTTTCAGCACCAGAATTCCAGTACAGATGATCTTCTCTCTTCAAGCCCTGAGAGCCAACATGGTGGCAGCAAAGACACTGCCAATGTCTTATTACCCACCAAGGCTGATCCTCAAGATGAACAGCTTCGCAAGAAATCTGAGGGAGTGAAGATTATTCAAGGTGATCCATACCAGGCTCCAGAGAGGGTCTCGCAGCTTTGTGCAGAGCTCGAAAGGTTTCGGTCAACTGTCCAGTCTTTGGAGCGTCCCTCGGGAGAGGGAGGTTTGTCAGAACTCGATGCTCGATGGAAGGAGCTGCAAGATCAGCAAGAGAAAGATTCTCGTCAGCTCTCCATCGCCATAGCCCGGTGCTACACCATGAAAAACCGCCACCAGGACGTCATGCCTTACGACTGTAATCGAGTTGTCCTGCACTCTGGCAAAGACGACTACATCAACGCCAGCTTCATAGAGGATCTTTCACCATATTGTCCTCGCCTTATCGCAACACAGGCTCCCCTTACTGGAACTGCTGCCGATTTCTGGCTCATGGTCTACGAGCAAAAAGTGTCACTAATTGTAATGCTGGTGTCTGAGCAAGAACTGGAAAAGGTAAGGCCCGCATTCTCAACGCCTCGTAATTTCAGACCAGTCTTAATTTTTGAGTCCAAAGCAATTTTTTTGTTTCTATTACAGCAAAAAGTCCTGCGCTACTTTCCATCTGAAAGAGGACAGCAGATCACTCAAGGCTCAATCACACTCAGCCTGACTACCCAGAAAAACACAGCCACTCATGTGGAGCGCATGATTGGACTGCAGTATCGTGATCAGAGTCTGAAGCGCACAGTCATCCACCTACAGTTCACCTCATGGCCCGAACTGTATGGATCCAACACGTAAAAAGATACAGTTATCCTTAATCAAAGGGATTAGTCAAGTGCAGTATAAACAAAGCTTTTGTTTTTTCCTCTTTATTTTCTCTAAACAGCGGCTTGCCAGAGAGCAAAAGTAACCTCATTCGCTTCATTCAGGAAGTTCACGGACATTACCTTCTCCAGCGCCCTTTACACACACCTGTTGTGGTGCACTGCAGGTGAGTTATTCAAACGTACAACCCTCGGTATTTGAAAAATTCAACACATTTACCTCAGGTGTTTGTAATTTTCAGCTCTGGTGTTGGCCGAACCGGAGCCTTCTGCCTGTTGTATGCTGCACTACAAGAGCTGGAGGCTGGGAATGGTATACCTGACCTATCTCAGCTGGTGAGGAAGATGAGACAACAGAGGAAGAATATGCTACAGGAGAAGGTGTGTGTGTGGATGTTGCAGAAAAATTCACAAACATATTAAGATATTTTTGAATTCGATTCCAATTTTGTTTCTGTACTGACAGTGTCTGTGTGTCTAGACTAGGGTAAAATCTGAGAAACACAGGCTTCTGGGTAAAAATACCTGCTGTTCTCTTGATGTGTTTTATATAGTTACACCTAAAATTCTGCCACGAGGCAGTCCTGAAACATGCGGAGCAGGTGCTTCAGCGTCGTGGCATCATTACCACTGCAAGCCAAAAGTCCACAAACAGTGCAGCAGTTAAGGTAACGCTTAAATTTGTAGTTTAGTGTGCTCAAACATATCGGACTCAGCAGAACTTTTGTACATAGGGTTTTTCAACTCCGATCTAACTATAAATCCTGATGTGTCTGTATAGCAGTATTCCCAGCCAGAGGCTCAGGATATTGTTCTTGGAGGTGATATGTCCATTAGCTCCATCCAGGCTACGGTTGCTAGGCTCAGCATCCGTCCACCCAGTGTTGAGTCTGACCAGGACCCAAATCAGGACCCAACGCCTTCTGTTGCTGCAGGACTTGAACCCGAGTTGGCACTAGTCCAGGACCTCCAGGCTCCTTCTCTGACAGACGCGGTTCCTGCCTCACTAAGTCCCCCAATTTCCTGCCCTGCTTCTCCAGGTAAGATGCAGTCCCCTTCACCTCCTCACCACCAGGGTAATGGGTTCGACGGATCCACACCCATGCCAATCTCCAACAACCATGCTGCACCTGAAGAACCTCCCCCAGCACCATCGTCCCTGGACCTTCTGGCTTCCTTAACACCCGAAGCTTTCACACTAGACAATGGTTGCCGTGGCAAACAGCGAATCAGCAAGCAAAGTTTCTTCCAGGCGCAGGAAGGCCAGGGTCTTCAGGGTCCTCCGACTGGAGATGACCCACTCAGCACCCTGGATCCCCTCTGGACTCTCAACAAGTCCTGACTTCTTGGATTCCCTTTTTGATGAGGCAACGACTTCTGTTTACGCCTCAGCATTTTCACTGCTTATCAGCTAGCTAACAGCCTTTTATTAGTTGAATCCGTGTCCATGGCCTGTACCTCTGGGACCACCTCACCGCGTGTCAGTCCCTGTGTATCTCGGAGTCTGCACTTTTCTGGTACTGCCTTCCTTGTTCATTAAAGCTGTTTCCCAGCATGCACACCTCTTCTGAAGATGAGCCGGGCCTTCTAAATGGACATCTGCATCTCGACGCCAAATATGTCTTTGTTAACGATGGAGATAAAAGACACGGCAATCAAACTGGGGACTCTGTGAGCACTTTAATTCAGAAGAAGGCGACAGTAGATTTGTCGGAGTGGCGGTTTGCTTAAACCTTAAGCTTAAAAATGGGATTTGAACGAAGAACCCCAGTTCACTTTGTACTTCAGAGCAGTTTAAGTCTTCAATGGTTCCCACTTCTATTGCACAAGTTCCCCTCGGTGCACTTTGCTGCCTGCACTGTGGCCTATTTGTTTATCAGCTACGACCATGATGGAAAACGGAAAGAATCTGATAAAAAGTGCTAACTTTATAGTAGCATACAATTGAAAAAGGACCAGTTCACAGATTCACATTTAAGTAATGCTACCTGCCTTCTACTAACATTACTATTATTATTATTATTATTAGCTGACTTCTATTGTTAGCTCTTTTTGGGGGAGTATTTGCTAACTTTACGTATGGCTAAGTGACACCGATAGGCCGTGTACTCACTCACTTTTTGCTTATAACGCATTATAACCTTATAACTTATTTCTGATTCAGCACACCATAAACATCACATTCTGAGTTGATTCTTTCTGCCTTGTTAAATGTTGTAAATACATCTTAATTAAAAATCCATCTCTTCAAATCATTCCTTACCCCTGTTGCCTTTACTTGGAAAGAACAGAATAACGGCACCGGTTTAACCGTGTCGTTAAGCCGCTCCTCAGTCTGCTATCCGTCACGCCAGTGTTGACGAGCTGTAGCTGCACACTGCAACACACCACCAAGAACCCACAGGCAAATCACCACAGATATGAAAACCCTTTTTTTAATTTGCAAATTAGTACAAAGATCTTTCCCCATGATAAAAAATAGAACAAAGCATTAGTTATATCCTCTTTATGCTTTGTATACGGTGCAACTCTCCATCATTTCCTTGTCTGATTACATTTTAAACTGTGTGAATGGTGATGACTCAGCGTGGATTTTAGGAAAGCCAGTCAGTGCCAGGAAAACGTATGACGTGACGCGCTGTTTATTTTATGCAGTATACCTATTTAAGTAAATAAGACCTCCAGTTGTTTGCTCAGAAGTGTGCAGGTTTCATTCAACATTGCGACACAACTGGCTTTAATCTGCCTCCAACGAGTTTCCGGAAGTTTCAATGGAAAAACATCCTGATCTTTTTAGTTACTATTCAGGCTATTTACATTGAGGTTTCCCATTCTTTAGAAGCTGAAAATAACGGAATGTCTACGGACAGCTGATGAACAATATCATGAACAGCTCATCATCATCTGTAATAATCCCAGTATCTGTACTACTGTCATTCACAACTTGTCTAAAAACGCCATTCACATTTCTACCAACAGACTGCACACACACACACACACACACACACATACACACAGAGGAACCTAAATCTGTCCAGGCAGCAACACACCTTAATATTTACATTCATATTGCTAATAATTTAACATCTCTGTGCGTTTCTACTCGCCGTATAAGACTGCGAGCGCGGCGCACATTGCAAAATCAGGTTTAACTACGAATCTGTCATTTGGTCGAAATTTGAAAGAAGGCTTTAAAAAATATCCATTTAGAAAACACACACACACACACACACACACACACACACACACATTGGTTACACGAAGCGTTATCTGGTCTTTAATCAGATGCTGACGTTCGTCTCTGTGCGTAGTGTTTTTATCCGATTATTAACTCCAGAGTAGACGTTCAGGTGGGGAAAAAAGCAAATAAATAAAAGAACAAAACTGTTAAGGAGGTACAGTAAAAATTCCACTGGTTCTATGATGTGTACAAAGGAAAAAAAATGTTTTCAGCTCACGGTGTACGACTCGACGTCAAACTGCACGATATTTTGATTATATTAATATATTTACGCAAACCGATATCGCACAACGTCATGCTGACAGATGACACAGAATGTAATGTCTGGTCTCGGCCCTAACCCTTCTTCCCTTCCTCCCTGGTGTCCTGCGCACCCGTGACCAAAGAGTGGAGCTCTGAAGCAAGAAGGATCAACGTGAAGGAATCGTCGGCCACGTTCTAAACCGTCGAAGCTGTTCTCACGCACTTTATCTTTAGCGTAATCAAACCTGGGCTGTGGGGAGAAGCGGAGAAGGTCGGGTTCAGTTCGATCCTCCTGTAGAGACCGCGTCTATCGGTGATAGATCAGAGCAGATCATATCGTGATGTATTGTGTAACTGATTATCGGCACATCCCTAAGCTGCTCGTGGCTTTGCATGTCTACAACAAACGTAGAAAAAAAAAAAGAAAACAAACATTTTTGTTTAGAAATCATTTGCAAAACTACGTTCATGGCTGCGTTAGAATGCGTTTATTCAGTCCGTACAGGATTTCACAGAGGTCTCTTTTCTTTTGGTGATTTTTGCGGGAAACTGCTCGAATTGGCGAAATCGCAACGGCAAGAAATAATTTTGTACGCTCTTTCACACGCAGTGACGTTTGTCCGTAAACGAGACCTTTCAGCTGTACTCGCGTGTGACGCGTCCCGGCTCGAACCCGCGATAATTTAGAAAAATTGAAGGCTCCTCTGAATGTTGCGGAGTTTCCTCGATCGCTAAATCCTGGAGGGACTGAATATTTTGACAAACTCCACCGGTTAAACGACAGGAGACAACGCTTTCTCTCCTGAGGTAAAGTTGAGTATTTTAGATAAAGCTAAAAATCTAAAACGCGTCGGAGCGGAAAAATCCGGGTTACGAGTCCGGGGTTTCGGGTCGTAGTCGGCGCGTGACGATGCGCCGATTTTAAAGGCAAACGATCGAAACGAAGCGATGCAACAATCTTAAAGTGACGATAATCAGAAAAAGGACGAACGAGTAGCACGGATTAACCGAATGGTAGCAGATTCGCCGCGATCATCAAGAAACCTGTCGCAGGCTCGTGTTAAGAATCTGAATCGTATCGTCTCTCGTGCCGGAGCCTGAGGTGTACCTCCCGAATGTAGAATAAGTTCAGTAGTAAGTAGTGCTGTCGCGTGTCTCCCGTCCGAACGACCCGAGGAAGAAAAAACTAAAAAACAGTTTTACAATTAAAGAAAGCAGACCCTCACCGTCCGAACGAACTCTGTTATATCGTTAAAGTTTAAATTAGTCAGCGCTTTTTATACATTTAAAGATCTGATCGTACAAACGGTTAGAATTTATCGCTAATAAATAATGGATTTTTTTTTTTGTTTTTAAATATTAAAAAGTGACACGTCTCCTTCGACACACGGTCAACACTCGCTCGCTCACGACACACACCTGATTCACAGGTTCATCCCATTACAGTAATCCTCAACATCTCTCTCTCTCTCTCTCTCCCACACACACATCAGCAGTTATTCTCCATGTAAACTTCTCCCCGCCATACTCTCACACACACACACCTTTCTCCAGGCAGCGATTGTTCAGTGTCCCATCCATCCCGTGAGTAAAGATACACTGCGATTAGATTTTTTGAGTCTTTTTCTAGCAAAAAAATATATAAAAAGCTCTTAAAGTCCAGTTTTCCATTAGAAAAAAAACAGCAGGAGCTCTCTCTCACACACACACGCGCGCACGCACGCACGGATTCCATGCCCCATTTCCCTCACTACTGGCATGTTATTTTTAAAAAAAGCAGAGACCACGGTCCATCGCGCACACATTTTTCTAAACGTCCGTGTGTTTAGTCCAGCTTCTCCAGTACGGAGGGCACGTAGACGAGGCTGAGCTCGCTCCCAAAGTCACACACGATGGCGGCGTTTTCGAGTACGAGGAGCTGCCGTACGTGCTGCCCCTCGCTGTTCTGACCCAGATACACCGTCTGCAGCAGGTCCCCGTAGTTCAGGTCCCAGAACGACACGCAGCCGTTACCCCCGGTCACTAATAAACTCTCGGAAATCACGGCCAGACTGGCGCCACAGCCCACTTCCTGCAGGGGAAACATGAGAAAATCACAGCTGGGGTCTGAGCTTACACTCGCTTCATCTCTCTCTCTCTCTCTTTCACACACACACACACACACACACACACTTACATGGAGAATAATAACAATGAGCAGTTAAAGGAATAATTCAGCCAAAAACGTTACTTCCTCTTTACCACAAACGTAGTCGATCGGCCGAGACTCGCAGTGACAGGGTGGCGTGACGGAGCGGAGTTACTCTCACCCGCTCCATGAAGTTGATTATTTTCCCATAACTGCACGCTCTGGAGTGTTTTATTCCTCTTACACCACGGCAACTTCACGACGATTTACAATTTTAAAAAATAATTTATTCCACTGAAGTCGCGAAGAAGCGTGAACTCCTCTGTGCTGCTGAAGACGCCGAAAAAGCGCCGACACTGGAGACTCCATCCATAAACGTCTCCTTACACAAACCTTAAAGGTGTACGTGGGGTATGAGGTTACCATAGAAATGATAACGCATTAGAGTGAGCGTGTTCGTATGAAGTTGCTGTTATAGAAAATGAATCAACCCTTTCTGATTCGGACCAATCAGAACCCAGAATTCACTCGCTTCAGATCGACTACATTTGGTGTAGTAAGGACATTATATATACATGTTTGTTTTTTTATTTGGCAAGCTATCACTTCAGCGTTCTATGCTAGTTACCAGAAGGGTGTGAGTTCAGATTAGAGGTAGAGCCCCGATTTAATTCTACACAAACAGAAAGCTAGAGAGGACTGTTAGCATGGTGTTATTTGAATAATGCTAAGCAGCTAGATCTCTACAGGTTCTCGTTGGGTATTAGCAAGTTTAGCTTTTCTGGGTTAGCAGCCGACAACTAAAAGGCCTTTTCCGTTGCTTTTAAAACCTTCTTGCATAGCGATGTGCCGAAGCAGCAACAATATCGACAAGAGCAGGAGCGTGAACAGGAACTGATCTGTAAACACACAGAACAGCTGCACGCATCACAGTAAGCAGCGAGGGTCCATCAGCAAACATCACATCAACCTTCAGGTTCAGTTCCAAATCGAGAAATCCGGCTCGAGCCACGAAATTAGCTTCGTACTCGCTCGTCTGGCCGGAAAACTAAACGTTCCTCCTCGCCGCAAATGTAGTCGGATAGCCAGGACACGTTTGGTGCCTGACTAGCTAGCAACTGGTGTTGCTGAGGAATAGCTAGGGCTTTGCTAGGTGGTTGCCATGGCAATTCCACGTGGTTGGTAGGTTGTTACTATGGCATCCCAGAAATGTGCTAGGTAGGGTGTTGCTATGTGGTTTGTAGGTGGTTGGCGGTATCCAGGATGAATTCTAGGTGGTTGCTATAGTGACCCGTGTCGATTTGATTCTGTTAATCAGATTAATCAGTCTGACTGGAACTGAACCGAGTTCTTTCAGGACTTTAATCACTCTGTGATTATAGGCAAAGATGTAAAAATAAATAAATAAATAAATAAAATTTACAAAAAACAGGAAATCACAGCTTTTTATAGTTTTTGTTCTGCTCTTTTTTTCTTTTTTTTTGGCGCACCTGCTGTATGGAGTAGAGCTTGATGCCGGTGCTCCGGTCCCAGATGCAGATAAGATCGTCCAAACCACTGCTGATCACGCAGGAAGTAGTGCAGACCAGCGACGTTACGTCACCACGGTGACCGTAAACATGGCTCACGCGACTTCCTGTGAGGACGTCCCATAAGCAGATGGCGCCATCCTGCCCCCCGCTGGCCAGGACCATGGTCTACCACACACACACACACACACACACACACACACACACACAGGGTCAAAATCTCATTGTGTTCAGAATATCCTCTCATGGCTGATCTGAGAACAGTGAAAATATCAGGACAGATTATAGAACTGAAGTGTATTATTATTATGATGTATACAGTATGGAATAAATGTGATACAGCCGTCACTTCTGCGCACTTTGGGTCGTAATTAAACCTGCAGACAGGCTGGGAGGCCAAGGTGAAGCGGAGGTTCAGGTCATGCTCACCTGGTCTATGTAAATGGCGGTGATGCCACCTGAGTGTCCCTGCAGGGTGAAGAGGCAGCAGGAATCCTCCAGACGATACACCTGCAGAACAGCAGCACCAAAATTATACGTGTGTGTGTGTGTGTGTGTGTGTGTATATAGAGAGAGATAGAGAGATTGAGATCTTTACTCTGACGGTGTGGTCCTGGCTGCCGGTGACGACTCGACCCGCTGCAGCTTTGAGCACAGTGATGGGTTTCTGGTGAGCGCACTGAACCGAGCGTGTTAGCTGGCAGCTGATCGCATCCTCGCTGCTGTAACAGGGTGACGGCGGCAGACTGCTGCGACCCGGGGGCCCTGGAACACACACACACAGAATTAACAGTCTAAACACATTTACTTATTATTATTATTATTATTACAAACATGTCTTGGTTAAATGACTACATTTAGGGTTAAAGGGACAACTCGTGTTGGTGTGTGTGTGGGTGTGTGTGTGTGTGTGTGTGTGTGTGTCACCTCGATGCTGCAGTAAACCCAGCGGTTTGTTGATGTCCACGGTGAAAAAATCAAGAGAACCGTCCAGACGAGCTGCAACAATCCTACAGCACACACACACACACACACACACACCAGCAAAGAGTCGTGTGTTACAGCAGGGTTTCTGCAGGGCAGTGAAAAGCATGAAGGCCTTAAATAGTGTTAAAAAGCATAACGTTTTATTCCTACACGCATTAAAGGTTTTTAGACGCTGTAGTGAGCGGCGTTTCCAGCGGAGCCGCAACCGAAGGAACATCGAGCGAGAACATCACTGCGAGACTGGGGAAGTCATTATACCTTGCATTTTCAGTTGAATTTGGGGAAACCGTTTGAAGCGTTCGTGTCGAACGATTTCAGCTGCTTTTGTTTGATGCGTTCATCACAAACAGCTGAAAGTCTGACAGTAAACCTGATTTGCACTGGGGGGGGGGGATCATTTTGATTGCAGCTGTAGTTGAAGGAGGTCACGTGTATTCGATGGCGGTACAATTGATCTGATTTGAGTTGATCAGTTAGATGTTAGATCAGTGTTGAAACATCTGCAAATAAACGTTAACAGTTTTAAGCCGAATGTCTCCTGAGAGATTTCAGTTCAGAGTGAGAGTTTATTTCAACTCTCTCAAATATCCAAAATTATCATCACTGCATCACTGGCAAATTCAGTGGTTACAATTCAGAATTTGGGGCATCGGTATTTTCAAAATGTATCGTGTGTGTGTGTGTGTGTGTGTGTGTGTAGTATCCGTGGTTAGTCATGGGTCGTGTATGGCATTAAAATGTTAAAAATGGCATTAATAAACATTAAATTAAATTTGATGATACCTGCAGAAACCCTGTAGAAGTGTGTGTGTGTGTGTGTGTGTGTGTGAGAGAGAGAGAGAGATAAGCATACCTATTGTTAAGGAAAGCCAGGGCGGTGATTCCCGAGGATCCTTCTTCGTTGCAGCACCGCAGCAGTCCCTCTACAGCATCCCACAACTTAAGGAGGACACACACACACACACACACACACACACACACACACACACACACACACACACACAGACCTTATTTACATTTGACATTGTCTTCCTGTCTCTGTCAGAGAGAGAGCGAGAGGCAGAATCAGATAAAGACATAAACAGAAAGAGAAAGACAGAAGCAGAGAGAGATGGAGAGACAAAAAAGAGATGGAGAGAGAGAGACAGAGAGAAAGAGAGAGAGACAAACAGAGAGAGAAACAGATAGAGAGAGAGAAACAGAGAGAGAGAGATAAACAGAGTGATGATAATGATTTAAGTAATTTGTTTTATTGTAACACATCACACAAGTGATCATGTGACAATTTCAGCCAGCAGAGCAGTGTGCGTGTGTGAGCATGTGCGTGTGTGTGTGCGTGCGTGCGTGTGTGTGTGCGTACGTGTGAGCGTGTGTGAGCGTGAGAGAGAAAGAGACCTCCAGTTTGCCGTTGCTCCTCCCGGCAGCGATCAGGTTTCCCCTGAGCTCCATGGACCACACCGAGCTCTCCCAGTCGCCTGACGGTACGCTCAGCCTCTCAATGGGCGGGGCCGGTGGAGTGGGAGGAGTCGGGGGAAGCGGTGTGGGCATTGATGCCGGCGGCGATGTTGTCTCGTGCTCTTTATACGCCTTCTCCACCAGGCCGCCGAAGTCGAAGCCGCAGTCCGAGGGCACGTGTGACGGAGGCAGATCGCTGAAGTTTGTGTCTATCAGCGCCGTGAGGTCCGGCTGGTCCACGAACAGGGCGGGGCGGGTCGGCCTCCGGCGCACTGCGTACTCGCTGACGGGCGTGGACGTGGTGGAAGACTCCGCCCTGGGGGAGGAGTCGGGGTCGTAGTGATCCCAGCTGTCACGCTGATCCCAAAATCCGCTACTGCTGCTCCTCCTCAAACTACACACACACACACACACACACACACACACACAGAGAGAGAGAGAGAGAGAGAGAGAGAGAGAGAGAGAGAGAGAGAGAGAGAGAGAGAGAGCAAGCGGTAAAGAGAAGGAAAGGAGGACAGAAATAGAAAGAGACAGACAGAGGGAGAAACAGACAGAAAAGGAGAGGAGAGAAAGACAGAGAGAGAGCGAGATTGAGAATTACATAATTTAACTGAAAAGATGCTAACATTGTGAACTGCAGAGCGCGTATGTGTGTGTGTGTGTGTGTGTGTGTGTGTGTGTGTGTGTGTGTGTGTACCCATTATTAGGTATGACAGTGAGACAGTCCCCAGTCTGTGCGTCCCACACACGAATCTGTCCTGCTAAACAGCAGCTGGCCAGCAGCATACCATCACTCGCTAAACACTCGATATCCTACAGAGAGAGAGAGAGAGAGAGTGAGAGAGAGAGAGAGAGAGAGAGAATTACAGTTAGCCTGCACTCGTTTTTTTGTCGTTGTAAAATATGATAGTTAATGTTTGTGTAAACTCAGAAATGACATAAATGATGTTACATTTTCATTTGCCGGAGTTGCTGTGTGTGTGTGTGTGTGTGTGTGTGTGTGTGTGTGTACCATGCTATGGCCTCTCAGCAGCAGTGGCGAGATTTCGCTGACCGGTGGCGAGTAGCCGTATTCGTCGCAAGGCAGGTCTCCACGGCGACGGTGGCCATGTTGGACTCCATTCTGTCCATAGTTACGAGGACAGAGAACACGATAGAGACAGAAGAGCAGGAGAACCAGGAGAACCCCGGCAAAGAGGCCCAGTGCAGCAACCCTGCGCACACACGCGCACACACACACACACACACAATGAGACCACACACTTTCTTACAGTATAATTTATTCCACACACTCGACACAAAAGTTATAAAAGTGTTGGGTAATACTACAGCTTGTTTAGCAATCTTGCAGACTCATTCTTTCACGTAAACAGATTACAGCGCTGAACTTCTGACTGTTTGTTTATGAAAAGTGAACGTCACAGAATATTGTTTCAGAAACACCAGGTTTTCTCCCGTCCTCATCTCCCAGACCTGGGTTCTCCCAGTCGTCTCCGGCGATGAAGGAAGTTACCACGCTGTAGGGTATATGTGCTGACACTTCAGTGTATTTTCTCAAACCTAAATCCCTTCCAGACGGAGTTCCTCTTTTTTTTCACAGGGTTTGGCCGACTAAAGCAATTTTTTCTAGCCACACAGAACTGTAAGAGAAAGTATATTTGACTGCCAGTGTCTCAGAATCCACTTCGCTATATTAAAGGTCTACCACATCCGCCTCGCCGTTGCACCATCGTCGCCTTGAAGACGGAATAATAACGACTTCAAAAAAAAACCTGCTGACCTTAACAACCAGAAACTGAACTGTTACAGGCTTAAAATAACACACTGGAAATTCCATAATTAAGAAACATCTGCAAACATCTGCGCAAAACTGACTTCCTGCGCTTCCGGCCGGTCGTTTAATAGACGTTATACTCAACAGCTATAGACTCTACGAGACCAAGACTTCGAGACTTAGTTTTCAAGCTGTCACTAATAAATGATAATTATACATCATTAAATAAAGCACTATAATACAAGTTTACCACATTAAACTTTTAAAAATACAATTAAGCCGAAACACGACGTCTTCATTCATTTCCTTATTTTCAGAAATGTGTTTATTTTTATTCGGCGGAGGAAACGGATTATATATATATATATATATATATATTTAAATAATACCGTTAAATGGCCGATTGATCCATTTCATTTGCCAAATAAAATAAAAAACACATTACTGAAAATAAGAAAACAAAAATGAACCTGTATTATTAATTGTTTGGATTTAATTATGTATTTTCCCCTCAGTACATTGGTACAGTGATGGATGATGATGATGATGATGATGATGAGACACTGACTTGTACAGCGTGAGGTCGGTTTGGAGCTGCGCGGTACTGGTGCTGAACCGTGGTGCATGCTGGGTATCCTGCGGGTGTCGCGTCTCGATGGCTTCCTGAGGGCTCAGGTGGAGCGTGACGGGGATGACGGGCAGGATGCTGATATACCTGCGTACACACACACACACACACACACACACACACACACACACACCTGTTGTGTTATAGGTGACTGTTTTTCAATGGTGCTGTACATGCTGTTATTTACATTGGATATTGAGGGCCCCCTAACACAGCCCCGAAATCCCCCCCCCCCCCAAACATCAGCGCTCACCTCTTTGCCAGTGTGATGTTATAGTAGCCGAAAAGTGAGGGCCAGTAACGGAACGACAGTCGCCTCCACACCTCCTCGTCCTCCGAACCCCACGTGATCTGAGGGCTGGCCAAAGGGGCGGGACCTGAGGCATCCACTCCCTGCGATTGGTTCTCAGGCACAGGGGTGGGATCTGGAGCTGGGAGTACACTGAGGGTGCTAGTCGGGTCTCCGCCCGGGAACACAGGAGCCACGCCCAGGTGAGGAGGAAGCCCCGCCTCTCCCAAAGGGCTCTGTTCTGATACCTGAGCGGCCAGGTATGTCCTCAGACCAGCAGGGTCGGTGTACACCAGGATCCCGATCCAGATCACAGTGCCGACCTGCATTCACACACACACACACACACACACACACACACACACACACACACACACGGGGGTTACTGTGAGTGACGGTGGGCTCAGGGGGTGTTAGTTTCACAGACAACTCCGCAGATTCGTCTCACCATGATGATGCGTTGTGCCAGACGGGTGCGCGCCAAGAAGTAGATCACACGGAGCCTCTTGGGTAAGCGCAGGTTCCTGAACGCCGGGGCCTGAAGCGTGATGGTGTGGGGGGAGGGACGAGGAGGGGGCGGGGCTTCTCTGTGGCGTAAGGGGGCGGGTTTAGGAGGGGGCATCCCTGCTTCAGCTGGAAGACGCCTATTCAGATCAGCCAGCTGTGTGTGTGTGTGTGTGTGTGTGTGTGTGTGAGAGAGGGAGAGAGCCTGTTATGAAGGAGGACTACCTGTGCAGGTGTTTCTGTAATATGTTTGTTGATTACTGAATTATATGGCTGCAGTTCTTTCTGTTATAAACAGCACTTCCTTTGTAAAAAAGTTAAAAGTGTGCGCGACCCTCACCTCCATGCGGCGGATGTCAATGGAGAGCACGGTGGTGAAGAAGAACATCTGCAGGAAGAAATCGGAGACGAGACCCACCACAGCGAACAGACAGAACTCCTACAGCACGAGGAAAAACACAGAACTAAACTAGAGGCATTAAAATAACGGCCATTAAAAACAGAGACTCTGGTTTCTGTTTAATAATTAAACTGATAATAATAATAATAATAATAATAATCATCGGATTAAACACAGCGAAGAAGGGGAAGGTTTAAGAGCGGATCGGTTTGTAGATTATTTTTCCGCACAACAGCGACACCCGGTGTTCAAACCAGGAACTTTTCATTTCCTTAACCTGATCGAGTACTGCAAACTATAATCTCAGCTGTGAAATAGTTCTGCTCTGATGCGTTAGCAGGTGATCAGGACTCGAGCACAGCGTGTAGATACATCGGGTCATTGTTTTAGCATTTATTATCGTTACAATCGACACAAATATGAGGAAAATATAACACGGCTTTATAAATATACGCCAATTAAAAGCATTAGAATGAGGAAAGCGGATTGTTGAGAAATTTTTACAACCTTGTCTAGGTAATGATTAAGTACGACCCAACCCATGCTTACAATGCCGGTCTATTTGTGTGAGTGTGTGTGTGTGTGTGTGTGTGTTACCTGAATAGCAGGAACTAAGGTGAAGTATCCAATCAGGATGATGACGAGCTCAGTGGCCATGTTCTTCATGATGGACCAGCTCTCACTGCTGAGACCTGAAACACACGCACACACACACGTTTTACTTTCATATACACATCAGACTCACCGGTAGATTTATAACACCAATCGACCGCACTGTTGCGACCTCACTATTTAAATATTAAAATACACTTTTTAAAACAGAATTCTGATAACAATGCTTTGAATATCAGATAATATCAGACACTGGTCTAAACAAGATTGTTGCTATGAGGAAATATCGCTCTTTATGGGCTTAACAGGAAAATAATTATAGCTAAGCAACATGTTAATAATTAAAAAGATTACTGGATAGGAAATTACATCAGATCCAATCTGACTCGGATGTAGTATTTTAGGCCAAAATACCGAGATCTGATCCTGATGTACTCAATATTGGATCTGTACATCTTTTTGTACTCCATCTCCTTGTAAAATTATTTATACGATATATTTTAAATTGTCACAGTAGCGGTGCGAGATCACGATCACGTCATGTAATTCATGTAACCGTCTTACACAAGTGATACAAATTTGTTCTCGTCATATCGGCATTTATAATTTATTGTTTGTTATTAGTATCACCTTGTGCGATTCGAAGTTTGACCTCCAGGTCCACGGGGGTCGACACCACGGACTTGGTGAGGACCAGAACGTTCTCGATCCCAATCACGACCACGAGGTAAGGAAAGATCTCCCTAAATGTGTAAAAAAAAAAAAAAAAAAAAAAAGTAATAATAATAATAATTTTTAATTCCAACAAAAAGAAAGAAAGAACACTGAGTGAAAAACAACTGCAACTGCTGAATTTAGAAAGTAAAAACAATAAAGCAAAATCAAAAAAAATGAAATAACATTACATTTGA
>NC_071277.1:20029823-20089823 GCF_023375685.1 Ictalurus furcatus | reverse complement strand
CGACGGTCACGGCGTCCGGGTCCCTCGGCTCTGAAAGCCACGCTCGGGTCACCGTACCTTCACAAAGCAGGCGGTGTTGGTGTGCCGAGCCGGAGACACAGCCGTCCGTCCCTCGGGGTCACTTTCTCACACTTTCACACGCTCCTTTCGCTCCGCCGGTCGAGTCTGGCCTTTTACGCTACTCGTTGACTTTTCGCTATAGAAGGAGCATGCGTTCCGGAGATTCTAAACAGAGCGCATAAATCTCACACGTTCTGACCCGTCCTGTGATTTACTCAGGAATTTATTGACAGTGGATTTGTTCAGTAACAGAACAGTCTCAGAACTCTGTGAATGAGTAACAGGGGGTTTAACAGGGAGTAACAGGGGCTTCAGACTGACATCATGAACAGCGCTGATCTCCTGATCCTCTCTGAACTGCTTTCACCATCAGTCAGTGCGACGGAACCCGTTAAAAGAAGCCAGTTCAGGGCCTGTACCGTAACCGAGACCCCCACATAACTTCACCAGAGATGATGATTGTACTGACGTCTGTCTGAAATCCCCTTAGACCCGCCCCATTACGCCCCGCCCTGGAACCTACAGCCGAGGTTAGTCAGCTACCGCGTAAAGAATGTCGTTACTTTTATCTTCTCCAACCGGAGCAGAGGGAGAGGTTCTCACAGAGCGGAGAGAGAACCCGTAGCCCGTTATTTACATAACGTTTTCACAACAACAACATTTTCGAATAGAAAGAATCATCATGCAACACGACTGACGTTAGGACTGTCATTCCTGAAGAGTCTGTCTCCATCAGGGATGGCTGGATGGATGGAAAGGAAGGAAGGAAAGAAAGAAGAGTAAGGAAGAAATAAAGGACGTAAAGAAAGAAGGAAAAACAAATATACAAAAATAAAGACGGAATGAAGGAAAGAACGAATGAATGAACAAAAGAAAAGGAAATAAAGAATGACAGAACGATGAAGGAAGGATGGAAGAAGGAAGGGAAGGAAGACAGAAGGAAAAAGACAGACCCTCTGAGCTTCTCGGCAGAACTTCTGAGGGACGTTTTTCGGGTTTTTTTCGGGTCAGTTTGAAATTTCGGGAGTTGCGGTGGTCATGTGACTCACCAGCAGGCCAAGATGCTGGCGGAGGTGAAGAGGATGATGGGAACCGGGTAGGAGGCGCACAGCAGACCGTGCCGGTAGAAGGCGGCCGAGATGTTCTGGCGGAGCCGCTCTCTGACCGACATCATCCTGGAGGTCGAAGGTCAAAGGTCAGCTGGCAGCCATCGGGCTCCTGTGTTCCAACTGGGCAGCACCGGAGTTCATCCGGGCACCTAACACACACACACACACACACAGAAACACGCCCTTAATAAATGCGACATACAAATAACGCACTGAAATTCTCCTCTAATTACAAACTCTCTCGTCCTGCCGCACTACACAACCCCCATTCTGTTCGTTCTTTCTTTCTCTCCTTCAAACTCTCATTTGTTCCTTCTTTCGTCCTTTCTCTTTCATTCCTAACGACGTATTTTCTCTTCATTCTGTCCTTTTCCTCTTCGTCCTCAGTCGTTCGGCGTGGCGTAAGAGGAGTAAAACACTTCGGGACGTGCTGTTATGACACTGGGGGGGATAATGGTACATTTGGGATCCAGAGGTGACAGTAAGTCGACTCGATCACACCACAGAGTTGATTATTGTACTACAGCAGCACAACACACACTGTGTGCACTTTATTCCTGACTTCTACACAAAACATCAGTGTCTCACACAAACGAGGACCCTAACCCTGTTCAAAACACATTCATCACTTAAACACATCATAAATACCCACATTTCATCAGATTCATCAACTCATAATGCCTCATAATGACTCATATTTTCCCCCAAGGGACTTTATTCAGACTTGATTCAGATTTTATTCAGTAAACAAACTCGGTGATGCAATGAGACACAATCTCAGCTCCCTGAGCGCCAAAATAAGAGAATTCACTCGACCCAGCCATCAATTTACTAAAACTCCTCTTAAATCAATAATAAATAAAATACTAGGCGTTGCAAATTATTACACATTTCTTTCATATTCCTTCATTCTGAGATAATCCTACACCAGGAATAAACACACACACACAAACACACACACACACACAGGTTTAAGTTTTGTTAGCCGTTAATAGAATTTTAAGCACACAAAACCATCAGTATTCATTCACTTGAACCCGTTCCCATGGAGTTAGCTGGTAAGCTAGCTAGCATAGCATTAGCCGGCTAATAAGCTCAGCAAAAAAAAACCCCGATCTGTTTAAAAGCGTATTCGATTATTTAAACATCACATTTTGTGAACTAACAGTGGTTTATTTATCTGCTAATAAGATGTCTTTTATTTATTTTTATTTTTATAGGGGGGAACCGGATCTAGACATCTTCCTCGCGGCTAAAACGGTTAGCATAGGCAGTACTGTTAGCACTCATGCTTTCCCAAGCTGCAAGTGCGCTTAGGAACCAAAATGTCACCAAATTCTCATCATTTAAACTGCAGGAAAGTCAAACTCACCCGAAACGGATTCTCTCCTTCCTTTACACGCGATTTATTTCACAATCTGGCTGTTCTGTGCTGCGGGGGGAGTTTTTTCTTACTTTCTTTTTTTTAATAAAGCAGGGTATTGAAGCACAGAGTCGAATATATGCACTATTTTGACAGACTCATGTTAGCTGTGTGTGTGTGTGTGTGTGTGTATACACAACATGAACCCTCAACTTCAACCTGCCATCAATAAAACACACACAAACCCCGCCATCTTGTGGTCACTAAAGAAAAAGGTAGCTATTTTCAGCGAATCAGATCATTCGACTCAGAGTCTATTCGTATCGATGAGCTAAGCCAGGTGATCCGATTCACTGTAATAAGCAAACTGTTTCTTTAGAGTGTTTGCTCTTTCAGTGAATAATTGGATTCAGTGTCGATTCAGTTGCCCCTTTCAGTGAATCAAATCATTTGACAAATTTGAGTCGTTTCGTATCGATGTGCTGAGCCGAATGATCTGATTAACTGAAAAGAGGAAACCGAATCAGATCACTTGGCTCAGCTTATTAAAAAGAGTCGACCCTGAGTCAAATTGTTTACTGAAAGCGCAAAACTCGCTAAAGAAACAGTTGGCGCTTTAGAGTGAATGGGATCATTCCACTCAGAGTCGATGATTCAGTCGCCCCATTTACAGTGAATCAAATCATTCAACTCATTTGAGTGGTTTCGTAACGATGTGTTGAGCCGAATGATCTGATTCACTGAAAAAAGGAATCTATTTCTTTGGTGACAGTACTCATTTAAGTGAATCAGATCATGCAATTCAGAGTCGACTCGTACCGACCAGCTGAGCCAAGTGATATGATTCACTGAAAAAGTGAATATGATTCACTTTAGCGAGTTTGCTCTTTTCGATAAAATGATATATAATTTGACTCAGAGTCGACTCTTTTAAATGAGCTGAGCCTAGTGATCTGATTCAATGAAAAGAACTGTTTCATCAGCAACAGTTGACTTTTTTCTTTTTTTTTTACATTGAATCATCATTTTCCATAATCCTTGGCTGTTCTTTTAATTCAGTATAAATGAACTGATTCAAAAGGAATTCACCAGATTCACCTTCTATTTTACAATAAAATTTATCACACGTCCTCCAATAATTCTGTTCAATGGATGAGCGTAGAGATTTGTTTAAGAAATATAAAGACATCAAGATATCTTTGAAAATTATGAAGGAAAATATATTTATATGAAAAGCCTAAAGAAGTTTGAGAGCCATCAGAGTTCGAGTAACACAATGAGTCCGAGTAACACAACGAGTCCTCCATCATCATCATCATCATCATCATCATCATCTTTATCAGTCTTCATGGTGAGCTGTTAAAGCACGGCACTCGAGGTTCCCGGTGCAAAGAAGGACACGCTTTTATCATAAACTTTGTACTGAAAGATCTTTCTCTGGCTCTGCACGTTCTCTCCTGTTCCTCTCCACCAAATCTCCACCTGAAAAACATCACACACGTTCGTAGATAACACCGAGTGACGAAGTGGAGTGAGGAAGTGGAGTTTGGAGTTTATTGTCACCCAAAAGTTGATCATTTTTTTTGAACACGTCATGCTTTTTTAAAATGTTTGCAGTGACGTTGAATTCTGTGGAACATCCATGAAACAGTTTAGTTCCTCATCTCACTGACGTGATGTGCAGCTGCGCTACCGTCACAGCTGCTGTTATAGAAAATGAATCAACACCTTCTGACCAATCACAATCCAGAATTTGATTGTAAGAGATGAAGTGTGTGATGATTCCTATACCTGGTGTGTGTTCGTGTTCGTACCTGGCCGTGGATGTCCCTGCAGTAACCGGTCTGAAGCCCCTCCACACGCAGAGACAGGGTGCACTGATGACTCAGAGCCCGCAGGAGATGGCTGGAGCTCTCATCATCATCATCATCATCATCATCATCATCGTCATCGTCACATCGTACCAGAGTTACAACAGAGCCCTGCACACCACACACACACACACACACACACACAGCAGTTTAATCTGAACTGCTAACTCCAGATCACGCGCGCGCACGTGTATGTGTGTGTGTGTGTGTGTGTGTGTGTGTGTGATGAACCCACACCTGGAGCTGGGAGCAGATGGTGGCCTGACAGTAGTGTGTGAAGTCCAGAACAGCTCTGACGCTGACGCCCAAACTCAGCAGCACACTGATATCATCCACGATCAGCACCGGGGGAGAGTTCGAGTCCGCCTCGGCCTCGGCCTGACTCAGAGAGGCACGCACAAACTCAAACAGAGCTCTGAGCTCCGGGACCGGGGATCTGAACAAACGAAAACACACACACACACACACACACACACACACACACACACACACACACACAATGCCATCATGATAGTGCACAGGGAGAGATGGTCACATTAATGTCTGAGGCAGATTTAAAAACAACAGACAGACAGCTGGGCAGACAGACAGACCAATACAGACAGACAGACAGACAGAAACAGACAGATAAGAGATAGACAGAGAGACACTCAGACAGACAGACCAATAGACAGAGAACAAACAGAGATATAAATTAGACAGGCGGACTGTCGGACAGTGAGAGTGAGATAATGAGATAAATAAGCAGAAAGACAGAATTAACAAAAACTAAGAGAGACAGAGTGTCGTGTAGTGTAGAGTAACGAAGAGTAAAAATAGACAGATCATTTAATACATAGCAGTAATAAATGCAGGTAAGCACAGTGAGTGAAAGAGGAAGTGTGTGTGTGTGTGTGTGTGTGTGTTTGACCTGAGATAATCGAACATCTGCGCTACATCACCGCCGGTCTGGTCGAGCATCACCGCAGCCGAGGCCTTCAGAGCTTCTACAAACACCAGCTGACCTTTCTCTCTCGCCTGCACCAGATTCACTCCCTGTAACACACACACACACACACACACACTTATTAATACAAGTATCTATTTCATCATTAGTAATAAATAATTATGTACATGACGCTCTGATAATATCTTTGAGCATATCTGATGATCTTTTACACGTCGATGTGTAAAACATCAGCTTCATTAAAGCGGCAGTAAATGAAATGAGATGTGTACTCACCAGCCTCTGAGCCACGGCGCTGTAGTGACTGAGCGACTGCACCAGGCCCACAAAACACACTTTACAGCCAGCTGCACAAAAATAACATCGCCACAACACAAACACAAACAACACAACGTCTCACTGAGAGTAAAACCAAGACTAGACTTCAGGACAGTTCTACACAAACATCACTTTTAAACTGAGCACTTAACTCTAAATAAAGTACATTTACACTTCAACCGCTTTACTGTGAGATTACACACACACACACAACATAACTCACATACACACAATCAACAACAATATACACACATACACAACACACAAAACAACACAACTCTCAAATAACAATACACCACACACACAACAACAATAAAAAACAGAACACACACACACCCGCAATTACAAAAAAAACCCATCAAAACACACCTAACTTAACACACAGACAATACACAACACACACACCCAACAATATACACATACAAACATCAACAATATTCACAACAGCTGAAAACACAAACACAACACACAGAAACAACACAACATAACTCACACAAACAACAATAACACAACATACACAACACAGCCTAACTCATACAGCCAGCAACACAACACACAAACATACACACACATACACAACAGCCAAAATCACAACAAATACGACACAACTCTCACAAACAATAACACAACACACACAGACGTCAAATCCGTAACACAACATTCACATCCCACATTAACGCATAAACAAAACCACCGCTCTAGAATCGGAATTCTCCTGCTTCTCTCACTATAAAACACGTTCCAGTCTCTTTAGAATAATAATAATAATAATAATAATAATAATAATCATCATCATCATCATCATTTTAATAAATTCTAAAAATAAAATCAAAAACTAATTAGAGTCAGTTGCTTCCGACCATTAAAGAAAGAAAATTACAGAAACACATCACAATACCTGCGATGTCTCAGAACTGTGTACTGCGGCGTAATTTATCACGATACCACGTCATCATAATCACCAACATTATCCCTTATTTTTATTTATTATTATAATTCTCACCCTTCAGATAAAAGCTGAGGTAGTGATGGATGAGGAAAGACGCATCTGCCTTCCTGTCTGACAGCAGGATAAATTCTCTCTACACACACACACACACACACACACACACACACACACACACACACGCACACACAGAGAGAGAGAGAGATAAAATCCCATCACACTCCATTATAATTATGAGAATGAATCAGAATTATAATATCCATGAACAAAGGAGAACCCCAGGAGTTCATGTACCTGTGTGACGTCATCAGGGCTGGTGTTGAGGATGCTGTTCAGCTCTACAAACATATTCTCTCTCTCTCTCTCTCTCTCTCTCTCCGTCTGTCTGTCTCTCGACCAAGCAGGAAATACTTAAATACCTGATTAACATAAACACACACAAACAGAAGGAGGAAAAATTAAATTAGCTTCACTTTCTAGCGATAAAAACAAACAGAAATAAAAAACATTACGTCTATAAATGATGTGTAGTACCTGTATACATGTGGACTATAAAGCCAGGCTGTAAACACAGAACAATAACATTAGATCCAAGTTCTGTGAATTTTCAGCACAGACACAAACCCACGACAAATACAGTTCTGCTTCTTCTGCGTTAATGTTTTCCACACTTTCCCTGCACGTGCTGCCATCTGGAGGTCATTCCAGGAACTGCAGAACTCAACTACACCACAGCGCTATAGTATATTATACACCGACCAACCGTAACTTTAAAACCACCTGTCTAATGCAGTGTAGGTCCCCGTCTACTTCAAAACAGCTCCGACCCGTCGAGGCATGGACTCCACAAGACCTCTGAAGGTGTGCTGGAGTATCCGGCACCGAGACGTTAACAGCAGAACCTTTAAGCTCTGCAGGTTGTGAGGTGAGGCCTCCGTGGATCGGACTTGCTTGCCCAGAACATCTCACCGACGCTCGATCGGATCGAGATATGGGGAATTTGGAGGCCGAGTCAACACCTTGAACTCTTTATGTTCCTCAAACCGTTCCTGAATAAATATAAATATAAAATATTCTGCAGTGTGTCAGAGAGCATTATCCTGCTGAAAGAGCACACTGGTTACCATTAGGGAATAACGTTGCCATGAAGGGGTGTACACGGTCTGGAGCAATGTTTAGGTAGGTGATACGTGTCAAAGTAACATCCACATGAACACCAGGACTCAAGGTTTCCCAGCAGAACATTGCCCAGAGCATCACACTGCCTCCACCAGCTTGCCTTCTTCCCATAGTGCATCCTGGTGCCATCTCTTCCTCATGAAAGCCACACACACACACACACACACACACACACACACACACACACACACACACACACACACACACACACACACACACACACACACACACACACACACACACACACACACACACACACACACACACACACACACACACCCGGCCTCCACATGATGTAAAAGAAAACATGATTCATCAGACCAGGCCACCTTCTTCCATTGCTCCATGGTCCAGTTCTGATGCTCACGTGCCCAGTGTAGGCACTTTGGGCCTACTTCAAACACTAGGAGGAACTTATGAAGACACCAAACTGTCCTGAGAAATAAAGTGATTCCCAGACAACGTTCCAGTGATCGGTTGTTTGGTAACATTTACATTCATACAGATGAGTAAATCAAGCTCCACTGTGTCCTAGTGCAAAACTCAACAAGTGAACCTTGTGTACAGGGAGATTGCAGAGAGACACCAGACACCAGATTTAATCCTAGTGCAGCTTTAATTAAATATCTATAATGCATTAGACAAAGTGATGTGTGAAGGTTTGGCATCAAAACTAGCTGAACGGAGGATTTGGCCGAGGCTCTAAACGTCCAACTGATTGATCTGGAAGTCCATAAATTCAGATCTGAGAAGCTACTGGAAAAAGGAGGTACAATACAGACACACAACTCTCATTTTCATAATAAAATTAACCACTGGTGCTTTTACGTTCTCTGATAAGACAGATGCAAGATGGTGGTATTCACGTACACGTCTTTCTTAACCGGCTTAAGGCAGGCGATCCATTCAACGTGGAATTTACAAAGAATTACAAAGTTAAAATGCACCAAAAAAATAAAATAATGTGGCACAGGTCGGTGGCGAGGAATTTTTACTTGGTCCCAGTCCACTAGGTCTTGAAACTCACGGCATATCAGATAAACCTGGTCACTAGGCATGTGCATAATATGTTTAGAGTTTATAAGGAGACTGCTCCAGGATAAAGCTCTCTTACTTTAGGTATAATTCCATTCACATATAAAGAGTTCTGTGGGGGGGAAAAAAGGCAAAAAACCAACATGGCCGTCAAAATCGTCACTCTGATTACTGAATAACGCTTTCAGTTTAAATGGAACTCGTAAACATTTTCAACATTCGAAGTCACACATAAGACACTCAAATTTCAGCTGATTAACGTTGTGGGAATAAATACGGCTAATGCCTGAAGCTAAAACCATAACCAGCTAGCACACGGCACTTAAAAGTCATTTATACGGACATTGTAAAGGCACAGTGATCGTGGAAACGAGACAAAATTATCAAGAACGTCAACATTTTCCTCAGATCTGCTGGTTAATTTCTAAGAAATGACTTCCTAAGACTAAAATTACACCATAAAATGTTTTAACCGCTAACTGAACTTGCGCCATATTCAAAAATGTCGGTGCTAATAAAATTTTTTTAAAAAAACAAAACCTCAATATAAACATATCGCTATATGTTTATATGACTATAGGGATATTATGTACGAAACGCGATGGAATTTAGACAATTTATCACGACGAACATTTCGTATCGGCACATTTTGTATCGGTCTTGATCGTGCTGGACGACATAAAACAGTTCACTGGAAACAAAATGGACAAAATAATAAGATGAGGTGAAAAGAAAACAGCACACGTTAAATAACATTAAAACATTAGTATCTCCCAGTCTCTGGTTGAGGTCTGTACCTTGTTAGGGTTATAAATGCTTGAACATGTGACTGCTAGCAAACCGCTACACGTGGCCAGCTCAGTCCAAATCCTGTATTTTTTTTTTGGGGGGGGGGGGGGGGTAAAATTTTTTCCTGCATTACATGGCAAAACAAAAGCAATAAACTTAAAAAAACTAATTATATATACGCATATATATGCATGCACACACTTGATCGGCCAACTATAACATCTAGACTGCTGAAGTAACTTTATTAGCTATCAAGCTAGATCATTAGAAAGTTAGGCAGCTAATACGACTGATCGGAGTGTGCGGCTTCTTGCTGCTGAGGTTCAGGTTGTTGTTCTTGAAATATTCTTGTTCTGAAAGTGGCCACTCGTGTGATATTAAATCATTATTAAAGCATTAAAGGCCAAAAATGAAATGTACACTTTTAAACGGTCGCAAAGTTTAAAGTTGCGATCCGCGTTTGATTCGATAACCGTTTATGTAAAAAATTTTTTTAAAAAGACGGTATCATTATTCAGTTAAAATTTTCACCCTTTTGTATTTTCTGACCAAAAAACATCTTTTGCCCACAATGGGATTGTCCCACCCCCACCCCAAAATCTGGTGCATCGCTAATAAATACAGTTAAACAATTGTCTAATGTTAGCTGAGTCGAACATACGCTGATTTTATTTCACACCAATGAACTCAAAACACTCTCCACGCGCCATTGCAGAA
This sequence comes from Ictalurus furcatus, assembly GCF_023375685.1. Classification (NCBI taxonomy): domain Eukaryota; kingdom Metazoa; phylum Chordata; class Actinopteri; order Siluriformes; family Ictaluridae; genus Ictalurus; species Ictalurus furcatus. The sequence continues at coordinate 20,079,490 of NC_071277.1, read as the reverse complement.
CGCGAAAGGGGCGTGGCTTCCAGCGGGTCAATTAACGTCCGAGAGTTCAAAACACCTTCGCGGCTGTCAATCGTTCATGTCGATCGGTTTATCTGTTTGTTTTTTTGTATTTATTGTGAGGAAAAATAATAACATGGCGTATTTTTGAGCACAGGATGGCACGTCTGAGCTTTTGTTCTGGACATACGTGCACGTTTCACTTTTGGCCGAAAGCGCTCCTTTAACGTAAGGTTTGACAGAGGCAACGTAAAGCTGAATCAACAGATCGTCATGGCAACTGAAACAAACATATCTGAATATCAATATCAGACTGAATTCTGGCACAGAGGCGGGCGATACGGCAATAAAAATAATCACGTAGCGCTTCGGACATTTTCCAGATACACGATACATACATCACAATATTGATTTAGTTTATTTTGTTTATTTTTTTGTTGGAACACAGGATGCTGTCGAATATTTTTCTTTTCAGTGCTTACACTTTACAGAAGCTAGGATCGGTCTAGATCTTTCACGACACATGCAAATGGGTTTAGTGTCTAAAAGACGATACAGACGATATCCGAGATATATCACGATAAATGATCAAATATTGTCATATCGCCCGCGCCGGATATGCCGTATGAGTGCCAGAAAGGGGCCAGGAACCTTGTTTTAGGAGTAAAAAAAATTCCATACTGGTTCAAATGATACTAAAATACAAGCTACATTATGGTGTGTGTGATGTCGAAGGGTCACAAAGATGTGGTTTCTCCAGTGTAGCTCTGAGCTGATGAACAGCGCCTTCTTCAGTCCGGGCTGTTCCTCTGAGATGAGACTGCAGTGTGGAGAGCAGCGTGTGGGCGTGGTTTCGAGTCAGTCTTGCCGACGCCCACCTGTTTGGCCCCGCCTGGCCCCTGCTCTTCTCCTCCTCCTCCTCCTCCTCCTCCTCCTCCGTGCCTCTTCCATCGTGACAGTATGGGCGATGATGACAACGTTCAGTACAGGCTCCAGTCACGGCGCAGACGAGAGAAGGAAAGTCCCGAGGACGAAGACGGGGCTGAGGATGAGGATGAGGATGAAGAGTCGACGGGACCCAGCTGCTTTCCACACACGCACTCTCAGTCCATCTTCTCCTTCTGGACCAGCCTGGGCGCGTCAACGAAATCTCGGCCGTTGAAGAGGATCACGCCGGCCGTGACCACGCTCGCCATGCCCCAGAACAGCACGTACGCTAATGTCTCCGTCCACGTCTCACCTGTGGGGAGGGGCGGAGTTTCAGACACGTCAACACACACATCCATCTAAACGCCTAAAACGTGCCGCTGAATTCTGGACTCTGATTGGTCAGAAGGTGTAGATTCATTTTAATATTAAATGTAGAGATAAATGGATAAAGTACCGGCCATGAGGAGGCAGATAATACACATGGAGAACGCCACCACCATGATGATTGGCAGCTGAAGGGCAAAACACAAACACGCTGATTAGAGGACACACAAAAGTTAACATGGGCGACTCTGCGCTCACGTGTGTGTGTGTGTGTGTGTGTGTGTGTGTGTGTGTATATGTGTGTGTGTGTGTGTTTCTCACCGTGAGGAACTTCCAATCTTTGGCTTCATGGAGAGTAGTGCTCATGTCCGCTTCATCCACGGCGTAGTTTCCTAAAAACAGATCGATGGAGTCCTGTACGAGAGAAAAACGAAAGTAAGAAAGACAAGATAGTGATGAGTGTGTGAGTGAGTGTGTGTGAGAGTGTGTGTGTGCGCGCGCGCGCGCATGTGTGCAGGCCGATCCTCACCTGTCTGAATCCATCTGAGAAGTTGTTCTTGTAATATCTGATCATCGAGTTCCAGCCGTCCATCACCAACCCCCACTGCGTCCTCTTCCCTGTCCTGCACACACACACACACACACACACACACACACACACACTTTGTATAGAAATAAAAGAGAATACAAAGTGTATAATTTTGGACCTGCTAGGTGCCTCACCGTGTGAAGTCTGTCTTCAGCGCTCCTGTACCAGCGTACTGCTTAGCACACGCATTAGCATTGTCGGCCCACACTACATACACACACGGTTTGAGAGAGAGAGAGAGAGAGAGAGAGAGAGAGAGAGAGAGAGAGAGAGAGAGAGTGTGTAAATACACACCATGGTGAGAAACCAGATCAGAGGAAGAGCACGTTATGAAACATACCGTGTAATAAACACTTATCTTAAACGTATTTTAAATTCTCTCACTGTTCTTGTAGATCTTCTCAAAATCAGCCTGATCCTCGATTCTCTGTCCAACATGCAGGACACCCATCCTCTACAGCCGGAGAAAGACCACGAGATAATCACGTACGTTTCACGATAATCACAACACACTCCGCATCATCCTGTTATATAAAGCGCAGTCCGAAGTTGATCGTTTTCCTAGAACGGCACGCCCCCATGGGAAGTGTTTTATTCCTCTCACACCCCCACAGCGACTGGCTAACAATCTGCTAACGTCACTTACGTTACAGCAGATATAAACCCGAGGCTGTAAACGTACATCGTGTGTTATAATCTCGAGTGATATTAGCCTCAAAGTGGACACTGTCGTCATTTCACACAAACAAAATTTGACGTTATATAAAATGAAATATATACAGCAAAATGAGTGCAGAATTAACACTTAACCCTAGACCGTGTCATATATACACACAGTAGAGCTGGGAGAAATAACCATAACGGTATTATATGAACGTCGTGATAAAATTACGTTACAAATCACACTTTTCTAAGATATCATACGTATTCTTAAATGTTTTTTAATTTCTTTTCAAGAATTACAAAGTACTGATCGGAAGCAGCTGAAGCTTTAAAGATATTTAAAAGACACTGATTAAAAACAACAGCATCCTCAAACCTTCTTTTGGTTTTCCTCAGGTTATTTTTAAAACGCAGCACAACTATTACTATTTTTCTGGAAGTTTCTCACCAAATATTAACACTGCAATCGTAATAAATTTTGCGCATCGTGGAAAGTGGAGAATCGCGATTATGATGTTTGTGTAAAAGGAAAACCGGATCCATGTATATTATATAGATGCTAATACTGTTGTTTCATAATTAAAACTCTACAGACACACACACACACACACACACACACACACACACACACACACACACTCCTGTAATAACACACAAACATATCATCAGATCGTGGTGTGTTCATGATGTGCCTCCACCTGCAGCTGAGCCTGAAGCGATCGTCTGGCCAGGAGGCTCTGCACCACGTTGGTCCGGTCCAGACAATCCATACAGTTGCTACGGAACGTCCCCTCCTGCTGCATTTGGACCGTTCCGGCTGAGTCCACCAGGAAGAAGCTGTTAACAGAGTTAACCATGAACTCCGCGTCTACTGAACCCGCGCTGTGCGTATCTGAGCTTCAGAGCTACAAAACTGTACCCGAAATCGGCCTGCTGCTCGGCCACGGTGTCCACCAGGATCTGCAGGCGATGCCACCTCATCCTACTGCACTCCTTATGAAAGTCAAAGGCCACGTACCTGCAGGAAGACACGAAAAGAAACACACACACACACACACACACACACACACACGATCCAGTCTGAGTGTTATGGTGCTGGGGCTTTTTTCTTCTTCCCCTTTATAAAGCCCTTAACGAGTTACTCACTTGATCATGCCGTTGCCGAGACTCTCCACCATCTTGGCGAAGGCGAGCTCGAGAGGTTTCTCAGAACCTTTCTGATTAATCTACGCAAGACACGTGCACAAATCAAAACATCGTAGTCTGTAATCTGAAGAAAACACGATACTGCGGACAAATTAGAGGCAGGAGAAGACGTGAAGTACGCACCAGGTTTAAAATGACTTGTCGGCCGTAGGTTATGATCTGCGAGTCGAAATGTCTCTGAAAACCATCCAGCTGTGGCCGAGAGAGAAAATAACGCAATACTGTCTTACACATACTCCTACACTGAAAATTTATATCTATACATACATACATACATACATACATACATATATATATATATATATATATATATATATATAAAATGTATAACAGCTCACGTGATTGCCACTCTTGCTGATCTGCGGTTTGGGTTTGTACTTGAGGTTTGGACGCTGGGACCAGAAGAACGGAATGGAGCCACGGGTCTGAGGGAATGGATCAGATCTGGTAAAGATCATACATGAACTCATGATCTAGAAGAACCGGTCAGATTTTGGTTCCGTCTCGTACGACTCACCTGTACGAACGAAGCCTTGGCGCCGCTGTACTGAACGATCTGCTCCGTCTCGACAAAGTTTGCGGCGTGACCCTCGGAGTCGATCCCTGAAAAGACGGACTGATTAGCGGGACTGTGGTACCAGACGGTATCGTGCGATTAAAGGGGTTAACGCGAGCAGCGAGAGACCGAGCGAGCGAGCACCTCGGACGTAGTAGCGAACGCCGGCGCGGAAGCAGCTCCTCCTGGAGATGAGGTTCCAGTCGAAGATCTTCCCGTTGATGCAGCAGGACTTCATAGCGATGACTGAGAGCGCGTGCGGTGTTAAGGAAGTTTGAGAGAGAGAGAGAGAGAGAGAGAAAAGATCCTTTACTTCTACAGCTGCTCCAGCTGTGAGGCGGATCAGGATATATTAGTGCAGGAAACTGCTAGAACGTTCAGTGAAATCGTGAACGTGAAGAAAAATACATCGGTTTGTTCTACATGTAGCGATACGTGTTGAGTTGTGTAAGGATACAGCCGTGGATCACAGGACAGGCGAACCTGTGCAGCTGCAAAACAAACCACAGAGTGAAAAACTCAATCTATTGATGCAGGAAGGAAACAGTCATTTACTCTTCGTGCAGGTTTTACTTTTTAAATCTGATTACATGGCTGTCTGATCAATCTGTCTGATCAATCTGTCTGTCGGTCATCTTTGAACCGTCAATCTAGCTGTTCATCTGGACGATCTGTCCGTTCACCCGTCTCATCAGTCCACCCATCCGTTTGTCCAATTTGTCCACCCGTCCGTCTGATCCGCCCAGACATCTGTTCTATCAGTGCGCTGTCCATCCGTGTGGTTGATCTTCCCATCTGTCTGATCTGTACGCTCGTCCGTCTGTCCAATTTGTCCATGCATCTGTCCTCCTGTCTGTCTGACCGTCTACCCGTCAATCTCTCTCTCTCTCCATATATACACACTACCGGCCAAAAGTTTAGACACCCTCATTCTATAGTTACTTATTTTCCACTTTTAGAATAACAATAAAGTCATTAAAACTCTGGAGAAACACAAATGGAACTATGGGAATTATGTTGTGATAAAAAATCCAAAATAAATCAAAAATAATTTAGTATTTAGCATCTTCAGAGTAGACACAGTTTTTGCCGAGAATTTCCAGAAATGCATTCTGGGCGTTTTCTAGAGGAATTTTGAGATGAATTTTAAACAGTATTAAAGGAGTTCACACCTACGCCGGACTCTTATCGGCTGCTCTTCCGAATATTCCTCTCCGGGTCGTCTGTTTAAACCAATATTTCTTATGCGTAAATAAATTTCTAATGAAAGAAATGAATATGTCGGCACGATTATATTTTTGTCTACAACACCGATTTCACACATTTAATCATACACCTTCAGATCAATAGGGTTTTGATTATGAGAAAACAGCTCAGTCGGGTGTCCACAAACTTTTGACCGGCCGTGTGTGTGTAGATATATATGACTGACAGCCAGGCAGGAAGAAGCATTGACCAGACAGACAGATCTTCAGTAGGATGTTGAGCAGCTGTGTGTTTACCTCAGGCTGTGTGCTGAAGTCTCTTAGCAAGTAGCCGTTCCACACAAACCTCTGATCCGCCTACACGCCACAAAATACACACAAATACACACAAATACACACACACAAATAAACACACAAGTTCAAACTTGTCTTTGTTTTACAAAATCACACCCTCACATACACCTCTCTCTCTGTCTCTCTCTCTCTCTCTCTCTGTCTCTCTCTGTCTGTCTGTCTCTCTCTGTCTGTCTCACCCTCTCCAGCAGACTCATCTCCTGAAACTCGGGGCTGGTGTTGGCGAGGCGCTGCAGGGTGTGTGTGAGGTCGTAGTCGGTGGCGAAGTAAAATCCGTCTGTGTTCAGGACGTTGTTGATCATAGCGAGGAAGGCTTTGTTGTCCTGCATCTAAACGATCAAGAAAAACATTACAGAAGCTTAATTTTTTTTAAATGCTTGTTAAATAAGTGCAACAGGTTCAACAAAACGGACATTACGCCCTGTACCGAGACTAAACTCTGAGATAACTCAACCCCAGAACGCTTCCAGACCTGCGTGTCTGTGAGGTGCAGCACCGTCTTCTTATAGGAGATCACGTCGAACTCCACGGCCTTCCACACGGCGTGTCCCAGCAGATCCCCCACCTTCCTCTTCTTGGTGATGACGATGAGGTACGTCCCTATAGCAACGGGATCACATTAGAACTACTTACGCTGGTTAAATCATGCTAGCTGCAAACTAGCCTTCGGTTAGCGTTGGCGTTTTAGAACAGAGAGTGAGAATCGCTCCTGACCTGCTACCAGCCGTATCGTTCCCATGATGCCGCATATCGGCCGGGTCACTGCTGAAGGAGGGATGTCCTTCATCCCTGCAGCACAAACACAGGAGGAAAGTGTGTCCTGGAATTATTATTATTACTCTTCCACCTGCTATAACAAATTTATACACTCAGTTATAGTTAAAGGGGTGGAGCCACACCCCCTTCACTGTGACTGACAGACCCAGAGGCCACACCTCCTTCACTGGGACTGAGAGAGTTAGCTCATGTTAGCCAGCTAACTCAGCGTAGCAGTGACTAATATCTCTATTATTCTATTTATGTAAATTACACATCGGATTAGACTAGATTAAATCAATTTAGATTAGATGTCCCTGTAGATTAGTGCAGTTTATATCAATGTCCCTGTAGATTACATTAATCTAGATTAATTTAGATTGGACATCCCTGTAGATTAATTTAGATTAGATCAGACTAGACATCCCTGTAGATTTTATTGGATTACATTAGATGTACCCATAGATTAGATAGCATTACTCCTACCCGTAGATTAGATTAGACTAGATTCTATGTCCATGTAGAATACATTACGTTGGTCGTCCCAGTAGATTAGATTACATTAGACATCCCTGTAGGTTAGATTACATTAATCATCTGTGTAGATTAGATTAGACATTTCTGTAGATTAGATTACATTAGTCATCCCTGTAGATTTGATTGGATTAGCTGTCCCTGTAGATTAGACTGGATTATAATAAATTACATTAATCTTCCATGTAGATTAGATTAGATTAGATTAGATTAGACACCCCTGTTGAATGAAGAAACTCAGCAGCGTTCGTCTCGCAGCGTTTCTCCTGTCCTACCTATCAGCGTCATCTCCGTAGACACCCGGTCAATAGCGAGGACTTCGTTAGCGCCATCGTCACACGCCTCGATGTAGAACTTCTCAGGCGCCGTGTGCCTACAGGGGAAAGGAGACACAGGTGAGGGGAAGAGTACGTTAACGAGCACGGTATCGCCGTTACCACAAACACAGACGATCAGACAAAACCTGTTGGGTTGCGTTTGATTTGAGATTTTAAGCGCTAGTTTTATCCTGAATCCACGATGCGGTCTATCTGTCAATCCCACCTTCTAACCACGCCTTCCTACATCACCCACAATGCTGTTCGGTGACCTGACGGATTAAGCCCTCGTTCCATGTCTACATTAAAAGAGTGATGCAGCGGCGCTTTAGTGCTTTAATCATCTCATAGATCGCGAACTACTCTCTCTGTCGTATAGCTGCATTGCATTCTGGGATATCGAGTCCAGCATGAGCAGCAAGTTTTGTTTTGAGGAGCAAACACCAAAACGTGAGCGTTATCCATTTCTACTGAGTGTGTTGAACGTTTTTCTCCTCTTACTCCTCATTATAACTGCACAAACAATAACAATCTCAAATCCTGTGACATCACAGCGACACACAACTGCTGACTGATCACAGGACTAACACAAATACAACTCCAACCAACAAATTCTCCCCGAGCACATCATAATTCTTTCAATATCATCATATCTCATGTGTTTCAGGAAAATGTGGGCTTTTCCTCTAACAGTGCATACTGCACCAAAACTCCTCAAGCAGCAACATATGGCTTGAAAATATTGGGTTTACTTAAATATCCATAAAAATCCACAATCATTCAAAATAAAATAAATAGTCCATTGATAATCAGTTTAAAGACTGTGAAAGTGTGAAAAGAAAGATCTTTGCTTTATAAAACACCTCAAAGCTGCTCTTATGTGTTCATGGGCTGTGCTGAGACCTTGCAGATGACTAACAAGTTGCTGGAGAGGTAAACTCGAGTCTGTGTGAATATTATTGTGTAAAATATTTCTGTCATCATCCAGAAATCCGTCTCACTGCCTGCCATCAGTTATTTCTCTCCTTTACACACCGTCAGCATTACATTAGCGAAGATGCACAGCGTTACAGGGAAAAGAACTTGTTTGCTAGCAGACCAAATGCTAAGTTTCTCTTCTAAAATGTAAAAACTAACGCGTTTCGTACAAACACGAACAAGCAGAAATGACACACAGCAGTCTGAAGTTATAAAGCGCTAACAGTCAGTTACGTGGCTAAAGTGAACACTTACAAACTGAAGCTGTTGTAGGTGGCCGCCATTTTGATTCCTCTGAGGCTCCGCCCACCGTGACGTGGCACTCAATACAACGGCGTTACATCAGATATAGATTAGATATATTAAAAATATATATAATATAACTCTTTTCATTTGTAAAATATTTCCTGTTCCATTCTAGTGTATCACCTTTATTTTTCAAATATAACTCTTATAAAAATATATACCTGTTTGTGGGGTTTTTTTAACGTGAGTAGGAAAATCCAGATTTTGTTTATTTAAATCAATTAAATTATGTATTTGCATATAACATTTTATAATAGATTTTTATTTTTGATTTCACTGAACATTCCATTTTTTAAAAATCATTTTTAAAAGTTCGCAATGAATGGAAAGTGTTTAAAAATGCATCAACAAAAATATTTATTTGTACCCTGACTACTTTTTTTCCCCCCTATTTATTCATTAACTCATTCGCTCATTATTTTAAAATTCATTTCCAAATATATCATAAATTTTTGACAAATGAATGAAATAAAGCACTATTTTTAGGAGTATTTTTAAAGAAAATATTTAAAATGTTAAAACTCTTGCATAACACTTCTTACAACCACATTTATTTATTTTGTTTTAAAACTATAATAAATATAAACAGATTCAAATTTTTTTATTACAGTTCTTTGTTTGAAGGTGGGAATTTACCTCTTTTTAGATACCTCTTAGTATCTTTCTAACATACATCTTTTTTATGTTAGTTAATTTAATAATAATTATAAAGTTAATATACTATACTATGAATAAGTCATTTTTTATCTAAAAATAATTACCAATATACTTCACTTGCTCATTTTAAACATCTCACTAAAAACTTTTCACAACATTTTAAACTAAAACATTTTGCAGAGCAGTAACTGTAGGTAACAACATTTCTTGTCTAAATTATTTTTCTTTTTCATTATTGACATGTTTGACTGGGTCGTTAGTAGTAGAAAATAAATCTTTATAATAAAGCACAGACACAGCAGCACAAACTGTCCATTCTGATTTGTAGTGCAGGTTTCTTGAAACAATTTCAGCTAAATAAAAACAATCACTGGTCAAAATATTGTAAAAAAGTGTATGTTTTAGTAACTGAATAATGGCAACGAGTCATTTGTGAGTCAAAAGAATCGACTCATTGTTGAGATGAGCCAAATGAATCTGACTCACTGAAGAGAGTCACATTTCCCATCACAGACATTTTGTTTCTTGGTACTTAAAATCACAAGTCACAAAATGATGCAAAAAAAAAAAGTATTAACACCCTTTAAAACAAGGGGATATAAATATCATTTCAGACCTCTAATCCAATACAAGATCTAAAAAACAAACAAAAAAACAAAACAAAAAGAAAACACAAACAAAAAGAACATTTCTTGAGTTCTAAACAGATTAAAAAGGTCATCTTTGTGGCTCGGCGCTTTCCTCCAGAGGTCAGTGTGTGTGTTTCATGCTGCTGCTCGGCTGCCGGCGGAGGAGTGTGTCGCCCCGGTCGATGTCTTTCGGCTCGTCGTAAACGGTGGATATGTGAAAATCAGGCCGAGGTTTTTTAAGCGGTTGGAAAGAGCTGAGCTTTTCCCCGTGATACCTGCAAAGAAAAACAAGTCAGTTTGAGAAAAAAACACACACCACTGCATCATTAGCGCAAGGAAATAAATAAAATAACAAAAAGAATAAAATGAAATAAATAAAGTGCACGAACTCACCCGAAGCCTCTCTTACAGTTAGGATGCTGTCCTTCGCTCTCTAAAGCCTCGGGAATCCCTGAGCGAGAATGTCCGAGTCCTTCGCCATCTTTCCAGCCCCGTTTCTCCATCAGACGCCGCCCCACGCCCTACAACACACACACAGCCTCAGCAATCAGATTTGCCGTGCACAGCATTACAGTAACACTCCGCCTGAGCGATATAATGATTTAATCGTCTCTACACGATATTACGGTGCCACGATATCCGATGACGGTTTTTTCCTCTGATTATATTTTGCGTCCAAACTCTGAAATCAAACATGGGAGTACGCTAGTACGAGTCCAAACTCGAAACTACGCCTTCTTTTACGCCATCTTTTTCTCCCCCAATAAAAACGACAGACGAGCCAATCAACGTAAGAACCTGGAATGACTGACAGTTGCATAGGCGTATTTAACGTTTCGATATTAACCGAAAGCCCCGCCCCTTTCCTCCATATCCCATGCTGTCGAGTTGACGACTAACACGCCGCCGTCCACGCTTTCTGCCACGGGAAACGTTTCGAGTCCGTTAATATGAAGGAAATCAAATCTCTCAGCGTGTATCTGCAGGGCGTATCTGTGCTTCACGAAGCTAACGTTAGACACAGGCCTACATGTAAATCAAATGATCTTTTCTTTTTTTTTTACAATAACGTTAATGTTGATCATTTAACCGAGCGATTAAATATGCTGTGTTTTTTTTTTGCTCTCCTGTGCTGGTCAGCACTCGGACGCATTCGAAAGCGTTCAAAACGTCGGCCATGTTGATTTGTATATTTCTACTTTGTAAAACGACTACATGAAAAATGTTACGTTATGGTTTTTGTTCACTATTTACTGCGCATTACTACAGAATTACCTAAAAAAATAATAATAATCCCGCATCCAGCGGACTTTTCCTGACTGTCACTGCCTGCAAGCAGCTCCTGACTACATTACTACCCCTTCCGCTATTCTCCAGAAACTAAACAGGAAGAAACGCTCGTTTTCCCATCTTTATTTAGGTTTATTATCAGCTCTGGACGACTAAATCGTTTATCATGATATATTTTTTTCCTCAAATGGTAAATGGTAATCGTGAGAGATATCAACGCGCCGAAACGTTCTTTACCTTAGTGAATTTCTCGAAGATGCCGATTTTCTGCTGGCTGCTCTCCGGCTGCTCCACGCCGTCCCTCAGTCGCTTCTCGTAGCGCATGCGGACGTAGTCTCTAGAGTCCATGTCTCCTCCGTCTGACCGGCAGCAACGTCGTAACCACGGCAACGTGCAATTAACAGAGTTAGAAATAAAGTGGCATGAAATAAAATTCTTCATGGCTCAGAGTTACTCATCATGATGACAGCTTTTCCAGTTTGTTTTTTTTTTTAAATCGTTATCGTACCTTTATCGTAGTAGACGCTCATGTCGACGTCCCAGTCGTCTGCCGTCTGCTCGTCAAAATCTACAAAAAGATCAAAACGAGTCAGGAACGAAGGGCCACGGAGTGCACACTCTTACTGCGGACTGGATTTAACTGCGGTGTAATGATCACACGGTTAACCAGCCTCACTCAGCACTTCCTGTCACGCTTCAAGGTGAAGGTCGAAGGGAATTCACCACCTCAACAGCTGTAAACATTACCCAAAGCTCCGTTCCTGAACATATACGATTAGTTAAAGAATCCGTTACACGGTGACAAAGATCATTTACAATAAATATACTCTTTACGGGTTTTTTTTAATTATAATTTCTGGTTTTTAAATCCATTTTATATACATTTTAATTATTTGTATAGTTTATTTTAATTATTTGCCATTTTTAATTGTTTATTACAGCTTTAATCTGCTTTTTTATTTTGTATTTTAACTTGAATAAGTGATAAACTTTCAGGCTTTTTAAATTAACAGTATATTATTATTATTATTATTTTTAAGCCCTTTTTTATTTATTTATTCATTTATAATATTTGATTATTTGTCATTTTTAAACAAGTTTATACAGCTTTAACATTTAATCCCTTTCTTAATTGCTTGAATTTTTAAATGTTAAATATTTGAATGATGGTTTTAGGCTTTTTAATTAAAACATTAACATTTTAATGACCTTTTTTTATTTACTTTTATTGCATTTTTTTTTACTTGTGTTAATTATTTGTATTTACTTTACTTTGTATATTTTATGCTTTAAAAATGAGGAGAAACCAACCTGGATAAATCTAAATATTTAAATGATGATTTGTCTTTGTGCTGCTAATCAGGTTGTATAAAAGCGAGTGTTAGATGTAAGTGCAGATGTTAGTGCAGATGTGCAGTGCGGTGACTGACCCCCCTCCTCCTCCTGCCAGTACTGAGCATCGGTGTAGAAGACGAGGCCTGATCCTCCTTTCTCCCACTTCAGCTCGATCTCCTCCTCGTACAGACGCTCTTTACTCCTCTCCTGAGACGTCACGTCCTCGTGCAGAGCCTCGTGTCTCTCCCATTCCTCACACCGATCATCGTCCTGACACACACACACACACACACACACCTGTACTGTTTCAGTGCAACACAACAGGAAGTGATCCGTACATAGATCCTGTGCAACTTGTTCAGCGTAGGCGTGTGCCAATATTTTTGCACCACAACAATAATAAAACCTTTAATTGTGTCTTTTATTATATTTTCATCACTGTATGAAAATTACTCACATCGTCTGGGCCTGACTCCTCCTCCTCCTCCTCCTCAATCTCCGCCCCTGCCACTGACGGGTCCGCTCTGATTGGCCGGTCCTGGTTCTCGTGCGTCCCGTCTCTAGGTTTCTCAGCGCTTGTCCGTGGAGGGACGCCCCCCGGGCCGCAGATCTCCACCCCTCCCGCAGTGAACACGCTCTCTTCTCTCGCCGCCACCACGGCGGTGTTGTAGTGGTAGGGGACGTTGCCGTAGCGACGGTGCGACCCCGTCTTGGGGAAGGTGAGGCCGAGTTTGCGGATGAGGCGCGGAGGGAAGCGACAGGACTGAATGAGCTGCAGGAACACGGTGACCGGTGTGCCCACGTTACCGGCGGGCATTAGAGCGGGCGGAGTCAGCTCGGGCAGGGCGTGTAGATCGGCTTTAGTGAAACACGCCGTGTGCGCAGTGTGACGCCTCAGCTCCGCCTTCGTCTTATACGGGAACACGTCCGGATCTGCGGCGGGAAAAGAAGCAACAGTGAGTCGGTTCACTTACAGACGGAGCTTCGTCTCTGAAACGAGCTGCAATCATTCCCGAAAATCACTTTTTAACCATCAACTTTTTTATTTTTCCAATTTATTTAATTCATTTTTTAAGTTTACATTTTTAAAACATCTTTTTACCTGTCTTTACTATATACACTATAGACACTTTTGTCAATTAAGTTAATTTCACATGCTGGCGTTCTTGATGTTGACAAAGGGCTAGAGATGAGCAGGTTCAGGTGGGGCTGGGGCTGGGGGCTGGGGCTGGGGGCTGGGGCGGGGGCTGGGGGCTGGGGCTGGGGGCTGGGGGCGGGGGCTGGGGGCTGGGGGCGGGGGCTGGGGCGGGGGCGGGGGGCGGGGTTAACTTCCGGGTCGGAATAAAAACACAGTCAGAAAGCTAAGATGAAGAAAACTAGGAGGTCTAATTACATGTCCATTTTGCGAATTACGGTTTTTCGGAGGTTCGTTCGGAACTGTTCGATTATTACAAGCTTGGGAGCACTTTTAAAAATCACAGATTGTATCTTTAATGGAAGAGAAACTCACCGGTGTGATCGGACACTTTAATCCTCCGGATCAGACACCGCTTTACGAGCCAGTTTCCCTTCGAGTCGATCCACTGATTTCCGCCGTACATCTTCACAAAGCGCTCCGCTTCTCTTCCTCTCACAGACACCACACAACAACACGAAGCTTCAGCTTTCACCTCGCTCTTTTTCTCACCTCCATCCTCCTCCTCCTCTTCTTCTTCTTCCTCCTCTGTCCTTTTCTGTGTCTGTCGCTGAGCATTTTCTGCTTCAGCTGTGTTTATTCTCACTTCCGGTCTGTGTCGGTAATGAAAACATAAAAATCCCCCGCTTTCTATAAACTGGCTGAAATAATTTCTCAGGTCGACCGAGCGAAATTTTACAGGAATGTTGTTTACCACGAAATATATTCCATTTTCGAACTCCGCGGCCGCCATCTTTGTTATGAGCTTCTAACCGGAAACCGGATGTTGTCGATTTTACAATAAAAGTCGCAAACGCAAACAAAAGTTCTTGGCACTGTACACGTACACACACACACCTCTGGAAAGAAGTCAGTAGATTTATTATAATCCATATTGAGTCAGATTTTAGTCTTTGTCTAGTGTTTGGCTTTAGTATTTTGTTATTAATTTAATTATTATTAAGGGGAAATATTTAATTTAATTTTTTTTAAAAAGCAGAAAAAAAAGGCTGAATTTATTCACTTGATTTGAAATATTTATGTAATTCTGTCTTTTTCTTCTCCTTCGTCTTTGATTTAATGTACTCCTTATTTCTCTTTTATCTTTTTCAGTGCTCTGTTAAATTGTTAATGGATGAATGGATGCCGTGTGTTTTTGTATTAATGTAATAAGAAAATAAAAGTTCTGCTTTCTACATTTTATAGAAACTCAGATTATTAATATTTTTTTAAACAACTTCATAAAAAAGCAGATCACATCCTAAGTGCATTAGCGGCTTATTTTATTTGAGAATGTGTTCAAATATAATTGGCATGTGTGTTTATATAAAATAAATTGTTTTTTAAATTAAATATTCGAGGGTTAAAGAAAAGCTACCAGAGTGTATTGTGGGATTTTTTCTTTCACTATACTTTTAGAAATGAGTCTAAAATGACAAAGTTTACAAAATAATGCACTACAGAGTAAATACTGTTATTTTTTATAACAATTTCTTCTTCATATAAAATAACTGACTTTTTTGTTTTTAGCTGTTGATTTTTATAGATAATTCTACAGAGGTTTGATGTTGTTTGTTGTAATCGAATGCTTCATCAGAGCTTTTATAATAGCATTTTTTTATTTTTTTTTAAAGAAAAGAATCTTTGCTCAAAATTGCATACTTTTCTTTCTTGTTTTAGGTCTTTGTACATCTGATCCTCATTGAACACTTTGTTTAAAAATGAACAAATGACTCGAAATAGAAACTAAATCATCAGTTTGAATAGTGTCACTTTTTATTAAAATAGATTACATGAATCATCTGTGTGTGTGTGTGTGTGTGTGTGTGTGTGTGTGTGAGAGAGAGAGAGAGAGAGAGAATAGAAAAACAAAACCTAAGTAATAAAAGGAGGATGTTTATTGCCGGTGAGGTCGGAGTCTCTCAGTGGATCCTAAACCATGCACGAGGTAACGACTTTAATACAATCCACACTGTGGGAGTGCAAAATTTACATTTCATTTCATTTCATTCGATTATTATTATTTTTTAAAAAAGCAAAGAAAAGTGTCTTAATTAAAAAGTGTCTTCATTACATCAGAAGTGTGAGAACTTTCACCCTGATAAAACAGTGTGATAAAATCAGGATTTATCTCCTGATATATAAAACACCGGTACAGCACAGGTTCAGCTGCAGTTTATTCTACTCTCCTGTCCTGTCTGAAGCTCTGTGTGTGTGTGGGGGTGTGTGTGTGTGTGTGTGTGTGAGAGTGAGAGAGTGACGTGTGTTCCAGCTCATGAGCCTGAGGAGTCGAGCGTGACGGCGAGTCTCATGCTGACGGGGATGTGATCCGTTAAAGTCGCCAGCTGGGTCACGTAGGTAAACTCCTCGACCTCCTGAAAGACGAACAGAAGAAAAGAAAAACAAAACCATCTTTCAGCTTTAATAATAATAATAAAATAATAATAATAATAATAATAATAATAATAATAATAATAAAATAATAATAATAATCGGAACCGGTTTCTCCGCTCTGTAGAGGCGTGACGGTGTAAAGCAGCGCGTGAGTCAGAAAGCAAGCAGATTTCCCCTCATGCATAACGAAGACAAACATACAGGAGGGGAAAAGGAAAGCAGCACGGACGCAATATGAAAATAAGAAATAATGTTGTAATATTTTGTGGAAAAAAAAAAGTCACGATGCTTCAAGAAAAACAAAAAAGTCATAATGTTAGAAGAGCAAAGCCGCGATATTTGGAGAATAAAGTCACAATATGAGCGAGAGGTGTGAAGACGAGCACGGCCCGCAACTTCTCCTTCCACTACAGCTTCACACCTCCAGGGTCGGGGGTTCGATTCCCGCCACAGCCCTGTGTGTGCGGAGGTTGCATGTTCTCCCCGTGCTGCGCGGGTTTCCTCCGGTTCCCTCCCCCAGTCCAAACACATGCATGGTAGGCTGATTGGCGTGTCCAACGCCACTCATTAATATTGCGATTTTATTGTTTAAACATTGTGACTTTTTTTCCCCTCGCAACGCTGTGGCTATTTCTCAAAAGATGACATCACATCAGGTGTGATTATTTATAAATACATGATATTATAATAACACACAGCAGGACAGAAACGAGTCCGTGAGCTTCAGAGAGTGTGAGGGTTGAGTTCTGCGGCGTCTCACCGTGTGGCAGCGCTCAGTCAGATTGCTCTCTCTGTACAGGAGGTAGTCGATACGGCGGCCCACCCAGGCCTCCCCGGGCTCGGGGTACACGAGAGGGGTGTCACCGCGGGGTACGGGGGGCGCCAGGTACAGCTTACGCAACTCTTCATTTTCCAGAGTCCTGCAGACATTACAGCACGATTTTAAACGCAGAGACGGAACAATACCACGTTTCCTTTCTGATACTGAAGACTTTCTTTAAAAGATACCAAGCTTTAAAAAAATGTAGTTTTTAACTGAAGCACTTTACAGTTTAAACTCTTTCACAGAAACATCACTTACATTATAAACATAATCAAGTATAAACTATAACGATAATAAAAATCAATCCTAACAACATTTTTTTAAAAATACAGTCAAGTCTCTTTTCCTGCTCCAAAGATGTTCTTTTTCCAAACTTTGGCATTTGTTACAGGTTTCAAAATTATTGGCACCCTTGGTAAAGATGGGTATAATATAAGATGTGTTATGGGGGAAGCACAGAGGAGAAGAGGAGTGGTCACAAGCGAGGACTCCGGACCCTGGAGGATCTGGAGAGGATCTGTACTGTATAAGCGCTGTTATATTAGCGACGGGTGGTGGTGCAGTGCAAAGTACCAAACGTGAGGGTGCCAATAATTATGATAAATCTGTTTTTGTTGGAAAACGTGTTTTTTGTTTTTTTTTTAAACAGATTTTTGATTTTGTTTGAATAAATTTACATCAATTAAAAGTTCGATTTCGGTCATATTTACAGCGTGACTTTTTTTTATTTTACGCCATCTTTACCGAGGGTGCCAATAATTCTGGTGCTGACTCCCTGTTTTATTTATTTATAGTTTTAAAAAAAAAGTACCATCATGTAGCCATGGAATAATCATTCATAATCAAGGAAAGCTCATTTATAACCGAAACAGATTGATTTCCTCTGTTATAAACGTGTTATAATAATTAATTAACCAATTAATCACTGAATGAATGAATGAACGAATAAATGAATAAATGAATAAATGGATGAATGGATGGATGAATGAATGAATGGATGGATGGATGAATGGATGGATGAATGAATGAATAGATGGATGAATGAATAGATGGATGAATGGATGGATGGATGAATGGATGGATGAATGAATGAATGGATGGATGAATGAATAGATGGATGAATGAATGGATGGATGAATGGATGGATGAATGAATGAATGGATGGATGAATGAATGGATGGATGGATGGATGGATGGATGGATGGATGAATGGATGGATGAATGAATGAATGAATGGATGGATGGATGGATGAATGAATGTAAACGCGGTTTACCTCTGCAGGTTATCTGGAGTGTTTACGTCCTCATCGTATAAGGTAGGCTGCTGTAACAGAGTGCCTGGGGAATGGAGGTGAGGAAAAAAAAAAACACACAAGCATCAAAAACAAAACAAAAACTAACTGATCGCGATCCGATATAATCTGATGTAACACGACAAATACAACTGTAAATGGACAAAAAGTACGGCATGTTGTTCATTAATAAATAAAAAATGGCGAATAGCTGTGGTGTAAGAGGAATAAAACACGCAGGGACGCGCTGTTTCGGGAAAATAAGCAACTTCACACACACAGAGCGTTTTATTCCTCTCATGCCACACGTCGTCTCGTCCTTTTTATCCGTTTATGGTTACATTTAATGTCGTGGAAGTGCAAAGTCCTCTGTCCTGAAGATGTGGGAAATCTTACAGTTACAGCTTTACTTCTGACTGTTACACAGCGCTGACACTGGAGACTCCTTCCACACACGCTACATAAACACATCTCTCCTCACAGACACTTCACTATTATGAATGAGATCTACGTCACTACACGTCAATATAGCTGCACTACACGTCACTACACATCAATACACGTCACTTTATATCACTACACGTCATCATACGTCACTACACGTCAATATAGCTGCACTACACGTCACTACACATCAATACACGTCACTTTATATCACTACACGTCATTATACGTCACTACACGTCAATATAGCTGCACTACACGTCACTACACATCAATACACGTCACTTTATATCACTACACGTCATCATACGTCACTACACGTCAATATAGCTGCACTACACGTCACTACACATCAGTACACGTCACTTTATATCACTACACGTCATCATACGTCACTACACGTCAATATAGCTGCACTACACGTCACTACACATCAGTACACGTCACTTTATATCACTACACGTCATCATACGTCACTACACGTCAATATAGCTGCACTACACGTCACTACACATCAATACACGTCACTTTATATCACTACACGTCATCATACGTCACTACACGTCAATATAGCTGCACTACACGTCACTACACATCAATACACGTCACTTTATATCACTACACGTCATCATACGTCACTACACGTCAATATAGCTGCACTACACGTCACTACACATCAATACACGTCACTTTATATCACTACACGTTATCATACGTCACTACACGTCAATATAGCTGTGTGTGTGTGTGTGTGTGTGTGTGTGTGTGTGTGTGTGTACCTATAGCCCAGGGTTTCTCTCGGCCCACTGCTGCTCTGCACGGATCCATGTAGTCGTTAAACAGAGTGTGTTTCTGCTCCAGATCGTCGTCTGCACACAAAAACAAACAGACGAGAAACTGAACAAAACTCTCACACTGACTAGCGCTCATGAGGAAATGTTAACGATAACAGACGACGTTACCGTAGTCCTACTCAACACACCGCACACAGCGTGCAGGATAAACAGGAAGAGCTTAATGACCGTTACGTCATTAACGTTATCCTGCGTGTACGTTATTTAAAACTCATGTTCAATACAACAACGACCAGTGATGAGCGTGTGATTACTGCAGTAATGTCAGTGATGTTAGAAACTCGTTAGAAGACCTCGTCGTGTCTGTGTAATGTGAGTTACTGGGTGTATAAAAGTCTTTATAAAAGCCTAACAGTGTAGCGCAAAGTGCTGCGCAATTACACAGCTAAATAAAATGAAGGGATAAAAATAAGCAGATTAGCGACAGAAATAAAGAATAAAACAAAATGTAAATGAGCAAAAATGAAAAGAATTTTAGAACAACGAAACAAAAAGAAATGAAAGAGAAAGATTGTGACGAGATTTAAAAAAACAAACAAACAAACAAAAAAAACCTTAAATAAATTCACCAAAAAATTTAATTAAAAGAGAAATAAATCAAATAATTATTCAGCAGGAAGCTACAACTGTGAATTTCCTTCTGGAGTTAAAATCTAAATATATATATATATATAGTTATAAAATTAAAATAAAGATAAACTAAGCATGAGGAGATAAAAACACAAAAAAAATGGAATAAAATGAACTATACAAGAGAAACTAAAGAAAAGAGTTAATAAAATAATAAAATAAAAATATAAAAAGAAATATAGAATAAAATGCAGTGTAAATGGAAAAAAAAAAAATTTTCAAATAATAAAGATCCAGTGGAGAAAAAAAGGCAAAATTAGCACAAGGAAATGTAAAAAAATGAGAAATAAGAAAATGGTTTTAGAAGAATAAAGTAATTATACAAGTTAAAATATAAATACTGAAAACGTTGTGTATTTTACTGAATCTGAGTATATTACAAAGGAGGATTTATATATATAAAAATGTAAATAAATAAATAATTTTTTAAAAGAGTGCATTTACAGGATATTGTTTGTTTGTTTGTTTGTTTGTTTGTTTGTGGTGACGTACCCGGAGAGCAGTTGTCGAAGTTGAAGTCTCCACAGAGCACGTCGAACACCACCACCTCGTCCTGCTGCCTGGTTGTGGTCTGGAACTCGCTGATCCACTGGGTGATCATCTCCAGCTGCTCACATCGGATCTCTCCATCTCCTAAACCCAGGAGGAAAAACCCCACACCCACAGGTTCAGGAACTCTACAGAGACGAACGCATTTCCGACGAGGCGTCCGAGATAAAAATACGACGGGAGAGGCGTAAAAACTTCCTACCTACTGGAGCGTGAAGATGAGTGCAGTTAACAAACCCCACCATGTTCTTCTCTCCCTTCTGTAATCCGGTTTGTACCTGAAAACAAAAACCGCTTCAGAAACCGTAAACACCTTCATCAACGCATCAGCTCGCAAACACCCGTATCCTACATTCGTCTAAACGTCCGTATAAGGAGACTCACTGACGTCTGGTGATCGTATATTACTCGTCGAGTTACTGCGGAGTTAACTTAAGCCAATAAAACTAGCCGTTCCATGAGAACAAAAGTAATGGCGCGCGATAAAGGGAGGAAGAGGAAACGTTAGTGTGTCTATGAGCGCTCCGGGGCGCTGCAGTGGCTGAGCTGCGTTATTGGAAGATTTAGCACACGCCTCGGATTAACGAGGCACTCGTCCTCCGTTCAGACCCCGTTTTGTTGTTTTCAGTTCTCTTTGCCTTTTATGGAGATCTGTGGGTGTGGCCAAATGTAAACGTGAAGGGAGTACACTCGGTAATTTAGAGCCGATTGGCGTTAATCATACATACATACACAGAAGTGTGAAGAAACTTAAACGATAATTCATTTTAGTTCGGTTTTACGAACATTTACGCACATACTTTAATAAAAGATTGACGAATAAGGTGAGATATCTGGGATAACAAAAGGAATATGATAGATATGACTAGTTAGTGATCGAACGTCGTACAAAACTAAATCACCAAGGGAACATATTTCAGTGTCGTTGTACTTGTTCCGAAGTTTCATGTAGGACGGCGTGTTACAAGCAGTTAGCACGTGCACCTTGAGAGAGAGCAGGCCCTTAGCGGCGAGAGCGTCCTCTCCTCGGCTGTTGGGGAAGCAGCGGTACTGCGCCTCCATCACCGGGTAGCGACTGGCCACCAGCAAGCCGCTGTTGAAGAACTTAAAGCAGGAGCCGGAGCTGCAGGCGTACACGCCTACGTCGTACAGGATGTGACCAAAGAGCGGAGACAAAATCTCAGCCAGCTTGGCCGCCGCCCTCTTATCGAACACTTCCTGCAGGCACAGGATGTCCACGCTGGCTGGAAACAGAGCCGACACCTCCACAGGTGTGTGTGACGCTCGCGAAGGCTTCACGTGGCTTCCGTTCACCTGGAGTTCGTGTGTGTGATTGCTTGCTACGGCGCCTCCGCTGGACGTTTGGAGGATTTCTTTATCGCCGTCCACGGCCTGTTCTTCTGTGATTGGCGCTGAATTTTTAGAAACGTCCCCATTCTGTTCTGATGTCGCAGGATGAGCATTCGTGGTGCCGTAGGGGGCGGAGCCTGCGTTCAGGAGGCTGGAGGACGGGCTCAAGGCCGCGCAGCTACTTGGCGAGTCGACGAAAATACGGATATGCGGCCGGCTCACGCCCTGCACGATGTTGCGCCCGATGGAGAGCGCCCGCTGCTGCGTGTGAGCCAGGTTATTAAATCGCGCCAGACCCCCGGGCAGGAGGCACAGATTACCACTTAAAAACCCAAATGTCACCTTTCCAGACTCCTCCCATCCAGCGTTACGGTCCTGCA
Source organism: Ictalurus furcatus (assembly GCF_023375685.1). Lineage (NCBI taxonomy): Eukaryota > Metazoa > Chordata > Actinopteri > Siluriformes > Ictaluridae > Ictalurus > Ictalurus furcatus. Next base: position 20,056,974 of record NC_071277.1, on the reverse strand, counting down.
TCTTAATCGTCACGTCCCGCTTCATATAGGAGAAGGGACGGCGTGCGAACTGGAGTGGCGCCCACAGCAGGAAACCCAGCAAAGCGAACGGCGCCGAGATGAGGAAAAGGAAGAGGAAGAGCAGCGAGCCAAAAAAAACCTCGAGCGGGTAGAGGTAGCACTCTTGCTCCCGTCTCCGCCTGCGCTCCAGCGTCGTGGACACACACGCGGCGATGAGTCGGTCCAGGAACCAGAAGCAGGGGAAGATGAGGCCCCATCCCAGGGCGTGAAGAGCCCCGACGAAGCCATTAGGGAAGGGCGATTCTCTCAGAGGCATCCCTCGTCTCATGACACCACAACAAGGACACGCAGCAACTCGGGACACGTCCAATCATCTCCCATGCGCCAGGGTTCTTTCATCCAGACGTCCAGCCTGCGGCCGAGTAATCTCCCTGCGAGTTTAAAAAAAAAAAAAACACCACGAGTGTATATTAAAGGAATACTCCAACACGTTCAGTCTAATCTCTATCTGATCTGCAGAGCTCTGGAGACGTTCTCCTGCCCTGAGAAAAGAACGCAGAAACGTGTTTACTCCAGATTCACTTACCACTTAAGTCTAAAGGCAGACGTTCAGCTCACATTAAACTGAAATGAAGTCAATTCAGTGTGTTTGAGGAAATAAATCTGTAGCACCGGTCCTCTTCAGTACTTATTCGTAACATACGCCTATAGTAGGAAGGTAATAAAAACATATAATCTATCTTTCCAGGCACATGAACGTAAAAAAAAAAAGAAAGACTGGCCTGACGGATTCAGACTTAAATCCCAGAAATACTGCAGTAATAATTACATTACACCACCTCCGACATGGAACACTAATCCCGTCCGAATAGGGCTTCAGAGATGGAACTACTTTTTCCATATGGCTCTACTAGCGTATGGATATCACACAACCGGAACTTGCACTGGATTGTTACTGTAGGCTTTGGTACGACATTCTCTCATGTCTGCTTAATCTTCATCCTTATACCTTTATTCTTCCTGGATTCCAGGTGCAGGAAAACGTGTCCAGGTGTGTTAACATTCATCAGCCAAAGACTCATTTCAGAGATCTCCTCTGCTTCACATATTTACTGTAATATCCTATTTTTAAATATGGATTTCAATCTGCATTACTCCGGAAAGCTCACACACACAGAGATAATATCGTCTATAAGTCGATATGAGTTCAAATGTCACATCCAACAACCCGGAATTTCCACTGAGATACCCAAAAGTCAATATCTGGTGTTTAATAGTCAAGATTTCATTCCTCCTCAAGTCTGAACTGACTATATATATATATATATAAAATATTTTAATGGTTTCCTTTAAATATATGAAGCTGTTAAATATAATATAATATACTATAATATAGTCAGGACAGCAGTAAGGTCTAAATAATCCAGTAGACTTGTTTAGCGAAGGACTTTCACCCCTGATAATTAAACAGAAAGGTTGAGAGAAAGACATCTCGGGGTGAGATGAGGACAAGAACAGACATGCACACAGTAATCCAGCCCTCGCCATCTGTCCACATTTTACCATCTGTAGTCAGCACACGAGATAAAATCAACACACACCTCCGAAATTACCTGTGTGTGTGTGTGTGTGTGTGTGTGTGTGTGTGAAAGATCACCACAATACCGGTTACGCAAAGCATTTCATACATGCAGAGAACTATTGTCTGGATCAAGGTGTGGTCATTTAGGTTGAACTTGGAACTGCATGTAAAGAAAATGTTTTTAAGCTCTGGGCGGCGTCCTGTTTGGAAACACGAGGGAACGGTGAGGCGAGGCTTGAAAACCTGAGACCACTGAATCGTTCACTGCTTTCACACCTTTTACAGGTGTGTTGATAAGAACTGGATCAGAGCTTCTAGTTCCCGGTGGAGTCAGTGAGTGTTGCCAGATCCATGAGTTTTTCCTCCTGCAGGAATGCTTTTTAGGTTGTGTAGATTAGATCATTTATTCATTCAGTCTTCAGTACATGGGTTTAGGGGTCGAGCGATAGCGGATTTTACCGATACCGATAACTACGCTGGGCGGTACCTTCCGATAACCGATTAATCAACCGAGTTGAAGTTTTTAAATTTGATTCTGAATTAAAACCTAACACTCAAAAGTTAAATATTGCTGAATTTTATTATAAAAATAAACAGCACTGACTGTACCATGAAAATGTACTGTAGCTTTTTTTAAATTAAATAAATATTAGCTATTAATAAATATTAAAGTAAATAAAAGATAGACATCCAAACTGAACCAAAAAGTAACACGGATAGTCCCAGTGTCGCAGGTCATAAGGAAGCACAGCATCTGGAACACATGTTCTACCGGTTTGTGTTTTGGGATCTGTAACACACATCTGGCAACCCAGCACTAACGCCTAACACCTGATCCATCTCATTAAACAGCCTTCGTTTTGAATAAAAAAAAAATCTGTATTTATTAGATTAGAGTTCACTCCAGAATCTTCAGCAGAAGTGTCTAAAAGCTCTGAGGAGCTGAAGTGAAAGGGAGAAAGAAAAGCAGGTCAGAATGCAGGGCCGGAAATGCAGCAGTGACTCCTGAGAAATGAATCAAAAGCGGATAAAATAAACAGGGTGTCTTATGGGCGATGACGTCAGAGCGGAACCGCGGAGCCTCGTTGCCGAATCGACTCGCGGAATCGATTCCTAAATGCTAGAAATGTGATGGAGCTCCCAAGATCGAAGACTCGACTCAAGACGAGCAGCGGTGGAACCCCCAGCTCCATTTTTAGCCCATTTTACATGTTTAACTGAAATCTTCCCCAACACGGGGTGGGCTAGGTGTTAGCACAGCGAGCTAGCTGAAGTTTACCTGGTCGGTGTACTCACCTGACTGAAGCTCGGTTCTGTTGCTGCTCCAAAACGCGAGGGTTTTAAACATGAGCTCTGACTTTCATCTTACTGTGAACCTCAATCAGCACAAAACCGGAACACTGATTGCAGTTTGACTCGTTTCCCCCTTCTCTCTCTCCTTCTATCCGTCTCTCTCTCTCTCTCTCCAGCGGTTTCGTTCACTCGAGAAGCACCCTATTAAGTCAGGCTCGCCCCCGCGCGCCTCTGCGCGTTCCCGCGACTTGTATTAAAGGTGCGGTGTAAGCAGAGCTAAGCTAAGTTTACCTCACAGCTTTAAACACACCCTGTAAGCGTCTCTGCATCGTTTGAACCTCCTACATGAACCATGCGAGATAATAAAAGTTCCATTCCATCCAGTTTTATCTGCCACAAAAGCAGCTTTACAGAAATCCGGATGTAGGTTTAGATCTGGTGGTGAGGTGTTGAGGGAAAAAACTCCCTGACAGGAAATGGCACTAAATGGCCAACATCCATTGGTGACAACTGCGATTATAAACCATTCTCAATAACTGTGTTATGAACAGACTCTCTTTCTGTAACTGCGTTCTCCTGCCCGGGGTCGTGGTGGATCCGGGGTGTATCCTGGGAACGCTGGGCGTGAGGTGGGAAAATAGATACGGGATGGGACGCCAATCCACCTCAGCGCACCTTTCACGCTCACGTTCACACCATTTAGCATAGCCGGTCCACCTGATGGTATGTTTTTGGAAGGAAACTGGAGAACCCAGAGGATCCAACAACCCTGCTGGAAAAAAACAAAGCAATAGAAACCATCATAGAATTTCTAATGGTTTCCACTACAAATACCATTACTAACCATTAAAACCATTATCCAATGGTTTAAATTACATACAACCCCAATTCTAAAAAAGTTGGGACAGTATGGAAAATGCAAAACAAAAGTCATTTGAAAACGTGTTGAATTATTTTATAATGTGCCACACGTTCTCAGTGGGAGACGGGTCAGGACTGCAGCAGGCCACGCTCGCACCCGCACTCTCTGCTTACGCAACCATGCGCTTGTAAACCGGGCAGAATGTGGTCTGGCATTGTCCTGTTCTGGATGGCGGAATATGTTTCTCCAAAATGTCTACATATCTTTCTGCATTAATGCTGCCCTTACAGATGTGCAGGTTACCCATACCATGGGCACTGACACGCCCCATACCATGACAGACGCTGGCTTTTGGACCTGACGCTGAGAACAGCTCGGGCGGTCCTTTTCCTCTTTACCCCGGAGAACACAACGCTGTTTTGTCCAAACACTATTTGAAATGTCGACTCGTCGGACCACAAATCACGATTCCAATGTGCTACTCTCCATCTCAGATGAGTCCGAGCCTAGAGAAGTGGGCGGAGCTTCTGCTTTGCATAGTAAAGCCTTAACTTGCATCTGTGGATGCAGCGGCGAATGGTGTCGCTGACAAAGGTTTACCAAAGTATTCCCGAGCACGTCGTTTTTTGTTTAAATACAAGTCAACGTACATTTACACATCACTCCTCTTTGTTTTTATTAGCATTTTCCATACTGTCCCAACTTTTTCGGAATTGGGGTTGTAGAATTAAGGATGTAGGTCTTTAATGGTATCCACTAGACATAACATGCCACCAATAGAAGGCGACAAATTACCAGTAGAGACCCACAGGGACCATTACAGTACAGTTTCCATTAAAACCAAGATAATTCCCATTCTAGCCATTAAAACCATTACAAATTCCAGCAGGGAAGGAAAACGAATCAGGATCAAACCGGGATCAACAGTGATGTAAAATGCTAAGCTGGAGGCCATTAGCTTTCCTTACTCATTAGCTACATTAGCCTTACATCCTCAGTTAAAGTGTGATAACGGTTCCATTAAGTCTGTTATTGTTCTTCTTGGTGTGTGGAAGGTGATCATATCTGTGAACTGTATAATAAATAAAAACATGAGCAGTAACTTCATGTTCCAGGTTGTTTTAATGACTAACACGAGTCCTTAGGTTATGTAGGAGCTTGGGGAACGTGAGATAGCGCACACAAGTTAGCGCTACCACAGGAGGAGCGGCATTCCGTCCTTCTGCGCCAGGTAGGACAGGCAGCTGAAGAGGACCAGCAGGTCTTTCAGCAGGCTGGGCGGAGCCGTCTCCATCATCACACACTGCAGGACGTCCAGGTCGTTGTGACCCCACTCCCGAGCCGTGTGTGTGTCCGGGCGGTCCTTCAGGATGCCGTACGTGTTGATGATGAACTCGGTGAAGGGAGGATGGAGCGTCAAGTTGTAGCCCAAAACACCGAGCCTATTCATCAGATCCTCATAGCGCTCGATGAGCTCAGACCTGTACGCCTCGTCCACCTGACCCGTCAGAGGATGCGTAGACACCTGCCGAGGACATTTCCATGATGTCACTGCTGTGACCTACGACCTGTAAACAGCTTATCTGTGCAGTAACATATAACATATAACTCGCCTGTACTTTGACCTATGATCTATACTACCTCACCTGTATTATGACCTATGACCTGTACTAGCTCACCTGTACTAAAAGACCTATACAGCCTCACCTGTACTTTGACCTATGATCTATACTAGCTCACCTGTTTTATGACCTATGACCTATACTGGTTTACCTGCACTTTGACCTGTGACCCATAATAGATCACCAGTACTTTTACTCATACTAGTTTACTCGTATTATTGTGTTAGGACCTATACTAACTCACCTGTCCTTTGACCTATGACCTACTCTAACTCACCTGTATGATCTTGTCCAGTATGTTCTGCACGGTGAAACCGTACAGTCTCGTCTGTTTGTAGAAGATGTGGGAGAGGATCCTGCGCTCCAGCTGGAAGGCCATTTCCCCCAACATCCTCTCAGAATCTGTGGGTCGCATCAGACAACGTTTTAACGCTTCTACATACGTTTTAGTGTAGAAAACAAACAAAGTGTGAATTAACAACAACAACAACAACATCAACACGATGTCTGTGAGAACGGAACTCACCTTTCACCGTCTGGCAGGACGAGGAGGACGTCTCAGGACATGCAGGTCTGCCCTGCGTGTTTCTGAGAGGAGACGACGTGCAACAAGGTCTGATAAGACCGTCTCTGAACGAGCTCTCGCCCACGACGCAGTCACGCCACTGGAGCATGGATTTCCTCCCTGAATCACACACGTCACGAGCACAAAGACATTCTCAAAACACGGTGACTTTTTAAAGGTTAACTGCTCAGGACAAAGAAGGGACTCGTGAACAGCGATCACAAAATGTAAAACCAGTCATTTGTGTAAATTCAGTTATTATTGTGTTTCATGGACGATAATGTAAACATCTGTTGTGTGAAATAACTCATTCAGGGCAGAACTAAATAAAAAACTAAATGCGATTTTAATGATTCCTCTTATTTATTTATTTTAATTATTAATGATAATTTTGCAGATTCTGCAAGGGGTATGTAAACATATGAGCACAACTGTAATATAACTATTTATTCCCTCTCTCTTTTTTTTTATTTTTTATTCCTGAACACATTCTGTCCAAGCTGCTTTATTTATAAGCGACTTGTTTTTGAGTTTTTTTTGTTTTGGATTAAAACTGGTTGAAATCAGTCAACCAGACTAATCACTACAGCAACAAGACGATCATCCATCCATCCATCTTCTATACCACTTATCCTTCCTTCAGGGTCACGGGGAACCTTGAGCCTATCCCAGGGAGCATCGGGCACAAGGCGGGGTACACCCCGGACAGGGTGCCAATCCATCACAGGGCACAATCACATACACACTCACATACACATTCATACACTTTGGACACTTTGGACACGCCAATCAGCCTACCATGCATGTGTTTGGACTGGGGGAGGAAACCGGAGTACCCGGAGGAAACCCCCGCAGCACGGGGAGAACATGCAAACTCCACACACACAGGGCCACGGTGGGAATCGAACCCCCGACCCTGGAGGTGTGAGGCGAACGTGCTAACCACTAAGCCACCATGCCAAGACGATCAATATAAACATATATTCCCAACGCTGCGTTGTGATTGCTTCTGAGCTGCTGATGTGGATTACCTGCACTGATCTGGCTTTTCTCCATGACCGTATGGTTGGTTGAGTGGAAGCTGTCCAGGATCGAGCGCAGCTCCAGATTCTCCTTCACCACACTCTGCAGCGTTTTCAGATCCTCCACCTCATGCCTGAGCCTCTCGTTTTGAAGAAGCAGCTCCGCATTAAAGTCACGTTCATCCATTACTATCGAAAACCTTTCAACTGTAGACGAAGCAGAAAAACAAGCTTCAGCTCTGAGACCGAGCAGCAGAATGAGGGGTTTGTGAGTTCTAACCCACAACAGTGAAGAGCATTTTGGAATGTGTGCGTGTTGCATCACAGAGACGTGATTCCACAGTTCTGTTCCAATTCCGTGGCACTTTTTAAGCGTTGTGATTGGCCAGCGGTTCGTTCTTAACACTGAGGCACCAATCGGAACCATTTGAATGTGTTTCCACTGGACGGTTCGGTTCGGTACACAATCCCGTATCAGTTCCTCGTTGTTTCCATTGCAGAGTGATCCGTACCGTAACTAAGCACCAGCACCGAATCGGGTTTCCAACAGCGACACGTGGGAGGAGCTAGAAATACTGCAGATCACTGATTGGTCAAATACAACAATCACAGAATGTCATACTAGTATTTCAATGTGGCCTAACAAGGTGTGGCCTAACAAGGTGTGGCCTAACAAGGCGTGGCCTAACAAGGCGTGGCCTAACAATGTAGATTTTTTTTTTCCTGGAGCCCTGGTTACGCTGATGTAGTTTTAACTATTTTTCTGTCAAATCATGGAGATGTCGTGAATATTGAAAATGTCAGACAGATATGAGAGGGAAAAAAAACATTATTTTATTCCACTTCTTATCAGACATACATTTATCGAAAAATACAGAGTGTCTTTTTTCTACTAATTATTCTATACAGATACAGCAATGAGACCTAATCAAAGATTGATTTAAGAACCTTTAATAAAACTAAAAGTCTATGTGTTATTCAAAAACAAACAAACAAACAAACAAACAAACAAACAAACAAACAAAACCTCCCAAAAAAAAGAAAAGAAAAAAAGAGAAGATAATCACACGGTAGTTAACCGTCTATTAATATCATGTTACACACTACGGCTAACGGTTCACTGCATCAACAGGACTCACGACATCCTAACCGAAAAGACCTAGAGGAGGTTTAGATCCGTATTTACAGGAAGAGCGGCACTGCAAACGGAAATAAAGAAGTAGAGATAAAGTGGTTACGATAATCCGAAAGCCAATGGGGGAAAAAATTTTAAATAAAAATTCAGATTTGATCGAGACGACGCAACAAAAGCTGGTCGAGGAGACGCCATTTTGGGAAGCTGAACTGGCGGCTATGTGCGTCCATTAAACGTTAGAACATTAGTTAAACTGGACTGACTGTGTGGAGCAAAAGTGGATCGGTATGTAGTGTAATAACAACAACAACAATTACAATAATAATAATAATAATAATAATAATAATAATAATAATAAAGGTTCAATTTTTTTTTTTTTTTTTTTTACACATACATTGATGAAACAAGCTAGTTTAGTATTAAAGGTTAAAGACAAAAAGCAGGTGTAAAAGGACCGCGTTTAAGCTCGTCCTCCTGTTAGTTGCGGCTTCGGCCGACGATCTGCAGGATGTACAGGAAGATGTTGATGATGTCCAGGTAAAGGTTCAGCGCTCCGAACACGTACTCCTCGGGGCTCAGAGACAGTTTCTTGTTCCCCAGGAGCAGCTGCGTGTCCACGGCCAAAAACTGCGGCACAACGCAGCACACGTTCGTCATTCACCACGCAGAAAGGTGTTAAGGTAGAAAATAAATAAGTAAGTAAATAAATAAAAGTCTTACGCAGGTGAAGACGAGCGCGCCCAGCGAGGCGTACACGATGTGCAGGATGTTGTTACGGATGAAGATGCAGAGGATCCCGAAGACGAAGAGGACGATCACGCACACGAACAGGACTCCGGCACAGGAAGTGAAGTCGTACTTGCTCTGTGTGGGCGTGTAAAAGGGGGAAGAAAGAAAAAACAAAAAACACAAGGCAGTGCTCTCATCAGTTCACAATCTCTGTTTACTCAAAAAATATAAATAAATCCACCCACACACTCGTCAAATTCCACTTAATTACTGAGCACTTCCAGGAAATTTCACCATAATAAAGTTACATAGAGGATTAGAGAAGCTACTAAATGCAATGCATTCTGGGTAAGTTCTGCTCCTCGACTCTTAAAGGTGCGGTCTGTAATATTCCCATAATTAAAAAAAAAATATTTTTATTTGTATTTCCTCTTCTTAAATAAATAATAAAAATTTCCCACAGCTAATATATTTTTAAGAAACAGCGTGAGAGAGTCAGCGGAAGAGGACCCCCTGTTTATTCGGGTTCAATACGGTAATTGTAATTCTCCTCACAGCCAGCAGGGGGGGCACACAAACACGTTCCACGCAGATTCCTGTGGAGGACACGATTAAAACCCTGTGCTGAAATAAACCAGAGCGCTGACCTGCAGAGAGAAGATCACCACGGTGAAGCAGACCACCACGGTGATGCCGACGGCCATGATGACGGCGTCCGTGTCGTAGAAGCTGGCGATCACGCCCGTCATGTACGACATGCTCAGGGTCAACACCGACTGAAACGAAAAGAGGTCCTTTTGTCTAGTTTTTTTTTTTTTTTATAAATAAGACCGATAATTTAGAATAAATATAAAACTACATTTCAGACTCCGTGCCTTTGTCCATTTCCAGACACAAAAAAAAATAATTCGAGTCCAGTCAGTAATATATTATAATTATAATACATGTAAAACATGTGTATGAACAGTATGACGTGTAGGTCGTTACCAAGGCGACCAGGTTCCACGGGTGTTTGCGGCGGAATTCTCCGCAGCAGCTGATGGCGATGAGGGGAACGAGGAAGATGATGTAGGACACGTAGTAGGTCCAGGTGTTCTGCCTCACGAACGTCTTCACATTGTGCTCGAAGGTGAAGAGAGCGACCACGGAGAAGGTGACGACGAGCTGCACGGTGAGAACGAGGAAGACCTGCCAACACACACACAGTTTTAGCCCTCTCACACCACAACAATGACTATAAAGAAAAACAACAACAAACGTTATCCGTTTCTGGTGACGTTTAATGAATCGTTCCTGTTCTCACTTACGTTACAGCAGCTATAAACGCACCGATAAGACCAAAAATCGTTACGTCACGTTACTGAGAAAACGCAAAGAAGCGTAAACTCCTGTACGGAAGATGGGAAACTCTGACACTGGAGACTCCTTCCATAAACGTTACATAAACACATTTCTGCTTACAGAACATTTTACACCACATCAACTAATAGAAAAAAAAAATATAATATAATATAAATATATATATGTATATATATAACAATCAGTCTGCCGAACAAGTCCATGTGAATTACCTGTTACTATAGAAACGTGGTTTAAATTTTATTTTTATTTTTTTTTAAACCAAGTGCCTTAATACAAACCTGTGATTTTCACCTTTAAAGAAATTTAAATCAACACCTTCCGAACGATCAGAACCCAGAGCTCAGCAGCGCTGTGGTGTAAAATGATCTCGGTAATTCCTTTGGGTGTGGTTTTATTTACATATTCATGAATATGCGGGATTTATTTTTTTAAAGCACTTGTACTTCTGACCATTTTTATGGTTCTGAACGTCTTAAAATTTTTTTTGCATTTATGAATCCAGCTGAACGATAAGCACGAGGAGTTTTTTTCTCCGCACGATTGTTCGGTTAATTCCAACGAACAGAAAACAGTTCTTTTAGATCATTAATCACTATAAATAAATATTTAATTTCACACAAGCCGGGGTTTCCTCACACGTGTAAATCTTTAGCCACATCAATCGAGTGTCAATCTTTTAGAATACACCTGAGACACAATTAAATTAAAATGCAAACACGATCGTTTACGCGTTCTTTTGTTTGTTTGTTTGTTTGTTTTACCTTGCGGATGAACGCTCGTCTCACTGTTTTGTCATCGAACCCCGAGATGGCGATCTCCTCGTGGTCGTACACCGGAGGAGGCTCGTCACTTTGGTAAAAAGTGTTGGATGCATCTGCGTGTCACCAAACCGAAACAGATAAAACAGTAAAAAACAAACAAAAACAAACAGGTTCAGATGGAAGTAAAATCTGTCGGCTGCTCGGAGCCACGCCCCCTCACCCGGAGTGTACTGGTACGGAGTTGGAGCCGGATTCGGCGCCGGGTTGTAGGGAGTCGCGTGTGGAAAGGGCGCCTGGGGAAATCCGGGGCCGCCCTGACCGTACATTGGATGCATAAAGGCTCCAGGAGGAGGAAAGGGAACGCCGCCGGGCGCTCCGGGTGCTCCCGGGGCTCCAGGCATCACGCTGTAATCCGGAGGAGGCAGGACAAATCCGGCGGGGTTCGGCTGCCCGTACGCGTAGTCCTGCGGCGCTGGAGGTGAGGCGCTGTCCACGAACGGGACGTATCCAATTTTATCCTGTGACATGGCGACTATAAACACATTTAAAATAAATTAATTAATTAATTTAAAAAAAGGAAAAAAACCCCAAAACAGATTTACTATTTATTTTTAAAAGCTTTACTGAAGAGAGTAAAGCCATTTAAACCTGGACTACTGATTAAACATTTCAGATTCTTTCTTTCAATTCTCTTCAGTCTTTGGATGTTTCCCCATCAAGAAGTTTCCCACAAAATATAAAAAAAATATTAAAAAAATAATAAGAACAAAAAACCCCACAAACACATCGATATGGTGACGATTCCAAACATCACGGTACGCTTCATTAACCATTTCTTCATGTATTTCAAATAAAATCCACAAACTAAATGTTACAATATAAACTTCAGACTAAAACTTTATATTATAAACTTAATGATGTGTTCAAGTATTTAAGCATCAGTTCATGGACAAAAATGCACAGAAAAAAGCACTGATAATTAAACTACAGTCCTAAATGAATCATTAATACTGACTCGTGAACAACTGACTCGCGCCTCGACTTGGACTCGTGAACAACTGACTCGCGCCTCGACTTGGACTCGTGAACAACTGACTCGCGCCTCGACTTGGACTCGTGAACAACTGACTCGCGCCTCGACTTGGACTCGTGAACAAACTGACTCGCGCCTCGACTTGGACTCGTGAACAACTGACTCGCGCCTCGACTTGGACTCGTGAACAACTGACTCACGACTCGACTTGGACTCGTGAACAAACTGACTCGCGCCTCGACTTGGACTCGTGAACAACTGACTCGCGCCTCGACTTGGACTCGTGAACAACTGACTCGCGCCTCGACTTGGACTCGTGAACAACTGACTCGCGCCTCGACTTGGACTCGTGAACAAACTGACTCGCGCCTCGACTTGGACTCGTGAACAACTGACTCGCGCCTCGACTTGGACTCGTGAACAACTGACTCACGACTCGACTTGGACTCGTGAACAAACTGACTCGCGCCTCGACTTGGACTCGTGAACAACTGACTCGCGCCTCGACTTGGACTCGTGAACAACTGACTCGCGCCTCGACTTGGACTCGTGAACAACTGACTCGCGCCTCGACTTGGACTCGTGAACAACTGACTCGCGCCTCGACTTGGACTCGTGAACAACTGACTCGCGCCTCGACTTGGACTCGTGAACAACTGACTCGCGCCTCGACTTGGACTCATGAACAAACTGACTCGCGACTCGACTTGGACTCGAGGAAGACTTGTGAAACACAAGTCATTTTGGTTTGGCGTTCCCGATTACGTTCTCTCTTTACTGCCCCACATGACGGCATCAAACACCTCATTTGCGGGGGCGTGCTTGAGCCCCGGTTTGTGAACGGTGGGCGGAGTCTTACTGCAGCCAGCCGAGGTGAGAATAAAAATGGGAGAGACGGGCGCCTTGAAAGACGGAGAGAGACAACCAGCACAGCTGTGTGTGTGTGTGTGTGTGTGTGTGTGTGTGTATAAAATAAAAGCAGTGAAAGTGAAAGATCAAGAATACAGCGCCGTTTGAGTTGTTCCTCCAGCATAGAACAAGCTGCGTCGACATGTTTCTAATTCACACAGATAGACACCAAAAGCGTACGCCTCCGAGGGTCAGAAACATGTTCCACACAAACCTGGTGTTCGTCCCGCACAAGAACTATTCATAAAAATAGAACAAAGACATGACACTTGATTTGGACTTGGACCTCAGGGACTTGTGAACATGTCCAACCTCATGATACCTTTGTATAACTTTATGAGTTTATAAAATTTTATCATTATAAGCTGTGTGTGTGTGTGTGTGTGTGTGTGTGTGTATGATGGGGTGTTAAAATTTTGCACATTCCTTTTTTTGGTGTCAAAGACATTTAAATGAAACATAACGCTTTTTTATCTATAGAAAAACAAATGTAAAAGATCACAGCAGAACCATCACGTGTGGGAGAAACTCGGGTGAGTTTTAAATCTCGCATCCGATCCTACACTCGGCAACTACACTCGTCACGTACACAGGCCGTTTTCTCCGACCACACCGTGCAACTTTCCTGTCAATCCATTTCTCAGAAAGACTCGAGCTGTTTTCATCTTCTTCGGGCTTCAGCGGTTTTAACTCTTCACCACAAATTTGAGGGTTGTTTTTTTTCTCTCCTTTTTTGTGACTGATTTGACTTTTGTGGTGTAAAAATACATTTAAAAAAAAACAAAAAAAGCAAACCCACAGCGTTTAGAAGCAATTAAATAAATGAAATAATCTTCGTCATGAACTGATGTAAGCCTTTGACTAATGGGTCTGTAATTAAAGTAAAACAAACCAAAAAAAATCTGAATGTTTAATAATAATAATAATAATAATAATAATAATAATAAGAAGAAGAAGAAGAAGAAGAAGAATGAATCTTGATACAGTTATACTTTTAATTTCTAAAAGAGAACACGATCATTTATTATATAAATCCTCGGCTATGCTTCATTCAGCCCGGGTGGAATAACACCACGAGTCTGACGTGAATATGAATCAATAATTAATCAAACAATAATCAATAATTCCCAAGCTGGATTTATTTATTTATTTATTTTCTACAAAACTTCCCCAAATGATCTCTTCTAGTAGGAAATGAAAGGTTAAACCCATTCTTTCTTCAATTTTCACAATCTCCGCTTTGTTCGTTAAGTTTCACCTGAGTTAAAGAAGGAAGCTTTTCTTCTTTTTATTTATGTATTAATTTAAACGGTGTGATAAAGGGTCATGTGACGCGGAGAGCTGAGCCGTTTCCGGTCACACTTCCTGTGTGGGACATCAGACATGTAAACTACATGCGTGTGGTGTATCTTCTCACCATCTTAACTTCAACGTTTTATACTTTAAACAACACAAAATATACACTTGTTATGAATATAAATTAAATCATTAAAAGGTTTAGAGAAAGACGGAATGAACAAAGGTTGTGCTGCTATGCTATGAAAGGACATTTTAACTATATTATATTAAAGTATAGAAGACTAATAGAAAACAAAACACGGCCTTCAAATGTTTATATATATATATATATATATATATATATATATATATATATATATATATATATATATATATATATATTAGTTTGAACAGAAGGTGAAGTATGAACATTACAGCGACATACAATTTCAAAGGGTTCAGGTTTATTTAACTTGGATTAAATGCTAAAAATGGTGATTTTAAGAGGTTAAGGTTGACTTTAATAGGAATGAATGCATAAATAAATAAATAAATAAGCTGTAGATGGAAGAATGAGGTGGTTTTCCATGTGGTTTCTCTTTCAGGCCTTCGAGCTTCTGCCGATGATATTTTAATGACTTGTATTTATTTATCTATATATTAATGAAGGTATTTATTTCTTTTCGGAGGCAGAAGCTGATGGAGAGCTCAGTCTGTGTGTTACTTTACACTCTCACATTACATTACACACACCTGGTGAAATATTAATCTCCATCACACCCACGTCATGTCCTAGATCACTGCATCATATACACACCATTATTCCGCAGGCTTCTTATCTTAAATATCCAAACCAGAACCGCATCCAGATTCTGTACACTGTCCGAAAAGGTGAAGAAATAGTCATTTGTTTACGCGCTTATTCTGAGCTCAAAACAAAACCAAACCAAACCAAGCTCTGGTCTGGTCTGATCTGATCTGATCTCACAGCAAAGTTCGCCACATTCCGAGGACAAAACGAGCTATTTCCTTCATCTCCGACACACAGAAAAGCAGCTCACACAACACAACATACCTCTTTTACACTTCTCTGCGATGATCCGCCGTGTACTCCGACCTTTAACCGACAAAAAAACGAATTTCTTTTCACTACAATACCGCTGGAGCTTCTTAAGTTATTTCTCCGCCATCTTTATTTCATCTTTATGTAGTCCAATCAGGCTCCGCCCCCTTCACGCTTGAAATGACAAGAAGGCAGCCAATGAGAGTGGACCGCGAGGTCACGTGGTGTAAAACCCGCCCTCGCGAGGCGATCCCAGCGTCTTGAATGCGTGTTGTACTGCACATGACGTGCGCTACGTCAATAAACAAACAAACAAACAAACAAACAAAAACACCCATGATTCTTTTTTAAAAAGCGTAATCAAGCTACTCACCATGTGACTCGCCTTAAAATAGTTATTTATTTAATTACGATATTTTGTACACCATTTAAGTCTACTGGATACAAGTTTTCTGTGTATAAAATAATTATAATCTAAAATAAATGTATTAAAAATAACTCAAGATCAACTCAATGTTTCTATTTTTTTTATCGTATTCATTATTCGTGCACGATTCTTCAGTATTAATCATTACTCATATAGAGAAAAGGAAAAAATACTGGGGTTTTTTGGTAATCTTCCATTATAAAATACAGTATTTTTTTTAACAAGTCACTCTGTATACTCAGGTGATGAAAATTAATATTATTAAGTAATTAATAAGTAAGTAATAAGTAATAAATACAGTACACGGCCAAATGTATGTACTTGTTGAAATCCAACTCCAGATTTAGCTGTTATGTACTGTATATATAAACTCCACTCCTCTTCTCTTCTGGGAAGGCTTTCCACTAGATTTAGGGGGCGTGGCTGTGGGGATTTGCATTCGTTCAGCTAAGAGGGAGTTAGTGAGGTTGAGGTCAGGCGTCGAGGAGGCTCCAGTTCCAGTTCATCCCAAAGGTGATGAATCAGTGGGGTTGAGGTCAGGGCTCTGTGCAGGACACTCAAGTTCTTCGACCTTCTTCCGACCGTCGCACACCACGTCTTCACGGAGCAGGTTCGGGTCTCTTAGTGCCGCTGACAGAAAAACTGTAACGCTACAACATTCAAACACATTCTGTACAATGGTGTGCTTCAAACCTGGTGGCAACAGCTTGACGAAGAACAACATACCGTATGGCTGTAATGGTCAGGGGTGCACATACTTTTGGCCTTACTGTCATACCGTCACCCTCTCCACAGTGACTCTAACCGATCACGTGCGCCTGTAAGGTCACGTCTGAGGAAGAGGCCCGACTGCAACTCTCGTGTAAACACAAAGTCAGACACGGACACTTTAAACTGTAAACGTTCTGTATTCTAGAAGATCTTTGTACCCATTTTTCTCTCGATACAATATAAATACAGTTCTGTACATTATATAGGTTCAAATACAGCTCTATGTACAAGTCCTCGTGAAGGAGAGCAGCTTGTCTTCCAGAGTAAGGGCTTGGGTTTTTCTTCCATCCACACACACAGTTACAGCATTACGAACAAACACACTTCCACGATAGTTCTTCAGCTGAAAAATAGTCTTTAACCGCACCGATTCCTCGAGTCACGAGGCGGAGCGCGTCCGTCTCGCCTCGTCCTGTTACCTTTTAAAAAATATATCCATTTAGTTGCATGAGTATAAAAAAAAAATAAAAATAATAATAATAATAATAAGGCATGTGCTGATTATCAGTTATACGATCTGATCGTGATATATTAACACACAGTGTTGTTATTGCGAGCGTCATTACACCAGCTTGTTTTAGACGAATCGGAAGGCAGCTTTGTAACGTGTCCTTTACAACCGGACCGATACGTGTTGTTACATCGTGATAGAACGTGAAACAGTGATAAAGAAATGACGTGATCAAATATGATAACGATGCTTTTTTTCAGCACATGCTCGTTACAAAGTAAGATGTTACTCGTTAGTCAGAACACAATACAAATAAACAACCGAAAAGCTGCTGCGGATTAAAAAAACGGGAAAAAAAAAAAAAGAGGGACTGACGAGTCAAACAGCGTCAGCGATGTGTCCGAGGCGAAGTCCGAGCTCGCCCTGCGTTACGGAACGAGGCATGAACCAAGGTGCTTTTAATGCGTCAGATCTGCAGCTCTCTCCCCGTATCGAGCCTCTCGGGAGGCTCTGTGCATCCAGGACACGTCTCTCCAGTGCAAGCGTTCAGGCAACAGTTCCCAAAATAAAGTTCTTTACACAGATACAGTACTCAGAAAACCAGTAAGAAAACAAGGCAACTTCCTGTTACAAACTTCTTACCACAATCGTAAAGTGTGAGGCGTTGAAACCAAAGATATGGCACTTAAGTGAGAATCAGTCACGCATACTCTCTCTCCACACACACACACACACACACTCACACGACATGCGACAGCGATTTATTTTTTATCGCTACGGACGCTTCAAAATGGCCGATGCTCCTGCGAGTAGGATGTTCAGATACAGCAGTGACATGGAACACTTTATTCGGTCCGTACGGGATATCAGAAGCGCTCGATTTTGCCGCGGCTTGCTTCAAAATTTGCAACACGACTATTTTTTTTTAGCGTAAAACTACTCGGACTGGCGAAATCGCAATCGCACGAAATTGTCCCGCACGCTCTGTCGCGGTGACGTTTGTCGGTAAACGAGACCTTTTCGCTGTACTCGTGTTCGACGCGCGTGGATCGAAGAGGGCTTTGGTTGAACGCGTCACGTGACGCGTCTCTGCTCAAATCGGCGGTGATTTTGATTGGAGAAAAAAAAAACGGCAAGCTCCTCGGAAAACCCCGGAGTTTGCTCGAATTCTGCATTCATTTCCGCGATGGAGAAATCCAGGATTTAATGACTATACGTTACATACTGTACGTATTAGCTGATAATAAATACGCCTCCACCAAGCACGCTGTAGGGCACTAGGGGGCGCCGATCAGGAGTACTGAAAGGTTCGTAAATTCATCTTCAGGAAGCGACTGAGGTGTAGCGACCGGATCGATTTAAAAGGAAACGACCGAAAAAGAACCGAAGCAACAATCGTGAAT
Organism: Ictalurus furcatus; assembly: GCF_023375685.1. Lineage (NCBI taxonomy): Eukaryota > Metazoa > Chordata > Actinopteri > Siluriformes > Ictaluridae > Ictalurus > Ictalurus furcatus. Next base: position 20,038,706 of record NC_071277.1, on the reverse strand, counting down.
TTATTATAATCTAAAAAAAAAAAAAACCAAAAAAACAACAACACGCGACAACGGGCTTATCGAGGCGATTTCCCCGTAACTCTGGTCCTTTTATAAATACTCAATAATCTCTACTCCTTCTTCATCGTTCGCAAACTAACGCTGTTAACGAATTCTCGGGAAGCGTTCACTCTTTTCTCTCGTCTCCATCTGAAACCAAACCAAATGTTTTAAAACGCAGAAAAGGGCGTGTCTGAGAAGCGACAGACGTGTTAGGTCAGTCGTGTTCAATGGTGGAAAGTATCGTGTAGTTAAAAATAACACAAAATGCATGAGATTACGATTCAAATGACTGCATCTTCCAGACCATGAGCTTCCAGACCAAAGAGGGTTTTTTTGCCACCTAGTAATCGTGTAAAAGTTCTATCTTCTAGGAAGGACTTAACGCTCTTGTTGCTGTTATGTAAACGTTAAAGCCCGCTTTTTACAGTTACACAGGAAAACAGTAGCTCTGTTTTCCTGCCTGTCAAAAAAATAAAATAAATAAAAGCAGATAAACGAACTGCTGCATGCATTAAAGAGTTAAATACACTGCTGCTTTGAGCTTTTCACTAAAACTACAAGCATGTTTAAATAGTATCGTATAAAGATATAAACGTTTGTGCTCCGAGATAACATTTGTGCCATTTTAAAAGCACAGCGTGAGGACAGCTACTTCATAAAGTCTCTTATTCATCGCAGGAGATTAATCTGACGTCAGAGCGGCGAGACGATTTATTTTTAAAAAATCGTCTCGACGGTAAAAATGTCAAATATGGCGCGGCCTTCGTGACGATACTGCAATAACACTGGCGCATGTCTAACACACACAGACACACACACACACACACGCACGCACGCACGAGGAGAACACAGACGGTTTCAGTTTTAAACAGCAAATCGGAAGCGTCTTTGGTAACACCTGATATCATCACGTGAATAAACAGTAGTACTTTCTCAACTTCAGCGGATTTTCCGGATCGTAGCCTCACCTCCGAAGCTGAACTTCGTCGTCGCTCGGCCGCGTTCAGTCAAAGTGGTAAAATAAGGCCTAAAACGGAAGCTGGCTTGAAGTTAAGTTCGAGCTTAAAAATCATAAGATATTGTGAGGGAGAATTTGTGCAACGGTGCATTTGACATTCAAAGAGGGATCTTTTTCTTTTTCTCAAAAAATTTAAATACACAGGGAAATAAAGAGAGAGAGAGAGAAAGGTCTACGCTAGGTATGTGCCGACAATCAGTTCTACACTACATTGTGATATTTAACACGCTATACTGTTATGATGTTCCCTGTATTATGTTATGAAGGAAGCGCTCGTATTACGGATGAATAAAAAAAATCCAGCGTTGCGTTTGTCCTCATGGAGAATTTCGCATCCCGATAAAAGAATCGTGATACGATATGATGTGTTAAATATCAGCTCTGAACCGAAACCATCCCATAATAAGTGGGCGTGTCTTTGCTACAGCAGTACGGGTTGGAGCTGTGGGTCGGTGTCCATGGAGACGGGCGATCTACTGAGCCAGGCCGGACGCACGAACGCGCCGTGACCCGTGGCGCAGCGGAAATACACTCGACCCTGCACCGTGCCGTTGTGTTTACCTGCACAGAGACAAAACACACACACACACACACACACACACACACACACACGCACGTTAATTAATTAAAGTAATTAAAAGTCATTGAGAAATTAAAATTGGAATGCAGATGTATACACACCTACAGCACAGTCCAGCTCCACTCCTACCCAGATGCCCTGGGCGAACTCGACTCCGCCCACATAGTGCACTGTGCCGCTCCTCGTGCCCACCCACACCTGCTCTCCAGGTGCCATCCAGTCGGGCAGCTGGGCCACCGGCGCGCCCTCATCGTCCTCACTCGAGGGGGCGGGGCTAATTCTGTCTCCATTTCTGCGCTCCGTGTGCTCTGCGGCAGTGGGGCGAGGGGGCGTCCCGGGCGAGGACGAGGACGAGGACGGACCCTCGCTGCCGTTGTGGAGGTGGCACGGTGCAGCCAGAACATTAGTGCTCACGTGTGCCGGATGTTTGGGGGAGATCCCGGCGCGTTCTGCTTGCGCGTGCCAGTCAAAGTGCTCGCGTTCGTCCTCTCCGAATTCCTCCCCGGCGCCTTTGAAGTCCGTGAACTCCTGACTGGTGTTCGAGTGAGAAGACGAGGCGCGGACGTGAGCAGCCTCGTTTAAGGCACTTTTAGCGGTCAGGGAGTTTCTGGCGTGCTCCTGGAGCTCGGCGGCGTCTCTGGAGCCCACGCTGAGACGATCCGAACTCTCGCTGCCGGAGAAGGGCGCGTCTGAAAGCGTGGCGTTGGAGGTGCTGTGGGAGAAATATCCGCTCGTACAGCTGCTTGCCGTAGGACTGCGAGACACTCCCTTCTCCGCCCCTCCGCCCCCAGGCAACGAGGCCACGCCCGACGGGAAGTCTCCGCCCCCGCACAGGCTGGCGTTGTACACCTCGAAGTTGGCGAAGTCCTCAGGGATGTACGCTCGGAAGTGACGGAGAGAAACAGAGGTGGGAACAGCGCAGCGGCCCACCTCGGGCTCCTCCTCTTCCGAATCCTGACCAATCATCCGCGAGCAGACATTAAACACAATCACAACGCACAAAGGGCTTTCGATGATTTCGGCTGTATTTAGTGACTCGGAATAAATAGCAAGACGCATTATCATTTCATAATTTCACCACTAGGAATTAGATCCGGATTATGATTATCAGACTGAAATGCGGGTTTTAGATCAGACGTATTATCCGACGCAATACACCGATGGCCAGGAGTCCAGGAAGGACAGCGAGTTCGGGTGATTTCTATAAAATACACTTAAACGTAAAAATAAAATGAAACGCTTTTGTGTGTAACTGAGAAACTACTGCCCTCTGGTGGAGAAACCCTCAACTACATCATGTTCCCGCTCGGAGTTTGTCTCTTGTGGGCGTGCAGCGACCGCTACCGTTCTCGCTTGTAGGCGTGGCCAACACTTTTCTAAAATTCCAGCGAGAATCTGTAGTAGCTTAATACAGCTTCTGAAGCTGACTAGTCAAACACAAATTAAGTTACGTGCTAGGATTAGCAAAGCAAGTTAACTGTCCTAGCACCATACGCTCACTCACCAGAGGCACCAGCGATCTCTGCTACTTCCTCCCAAGCTTTATTTTTCTTCGTCACATCTCTATACACGTTTAATGAGAGGTCGTGTATGACAGGATAAGATGAAACTACGGGATATTTTACGGGAACTAATTGCAGGTAGGAATTTAAGGGCGTGGGACCACACGGGCCGCAGGACTTGGTCCGAGCAATCGTTCTAGCCAAATATTTGGATTTGTCATTTTATTGCGCACGTAAGTAGAAAATGAACGATGGCCTGTCACTCGCTAGTGTGAACGTAGGGTAATGTGTGTGTGTGTGTGTGTGTTTATATTAGAGGGGTTACATGTTTTCTAGATTGTACTGCATGCAGTTAAACACTGAATGGGTGAATTAGGAGACGATGGAGAGCGTGTGAAGAGTGTGTGAAGAGCGTGTGAAGAGTGTGTGATGAGTGTGTGATGAGTGTGTGAGGTAAACAATTTCAGACAGAAATCCTGCTCCATTCTTGATCATTTTAGTGTTTAAAATGAAATGATGTGCGTGACCTGAGGAAGTGTATGTGTGTTTGTATGTGTGTGTGTGTGTGTGTGTGTGTGTGTGTGTGTGTGAGTGAGCGAGTGATTGGTGTATAGATCTGACACTTACAGCAGTGTGTGTAGGTGTGACTCTGAGGTGGGTGTGGTTTGTCGTGCTGCAGTGGCCCTCACTCCGAGCCCGTGGGCGGAGCCAGGGGCCACCCCGAGCCACTAACCAGCGCATGCTCTGTAACACACACACACACACACACACACACACACACAGCATGCAGTAGAGCGCATCCAGGAAGCTGCAGCGGGGGGCTGTGAGGTTAGGGCATGGTGTGTGTGTGTGTGTGTGTGTGTGTAACATGCAGAAACATTCCTTCTCACAGCCAAACTTTATACAAGGTGTGTGTCGATGATGTGATACTCGACATGCACACGTGTGTGTGTGTGTGTGTGTGTGTGTGTGTGTGATCTGAATTTATTACTGTTTCAAGAAAAAATAAAATAAAATACATCAGCTTGTGCTCATGCTTCCAGGAAGTGACATCACACACACAGAGCTTTAGCTTTACTTATGATATCATGATTATCGGTTACTGATGGAATGGATGCGATATGAGGAATGAGGGATGGGGTTAGGTAGAGAGCGTGTGGAGAGTGTGTAAAAATGTGTGTGTGTGTGTGTGTTTTACCTCCTGCCCCAGCAGAGGCCGAGCTTCTAGCACGCGCTTGGCTTTGCTCTCCTCCCGAACAGGCATGAGAGATTTGAGGAACTTGGGCGGCTGAGGCGAGAGCGCTTTAAACGGACTCGAGTTGAAGAACGTTGGACTGTCCGGAACCGAGCCTACGCGAAAAAACAAAACAAAACACACACACACACACACACACACAGTAATACACACTGTATAGACAGGGTTATTTTCAAAAAGTACCGTTCTGCCACGTCTGGATTGTGCGATGCGAGAAATCAGGGCGGGGTTTTAGGTAAATCTGATTAGCCGATCAGTAATTTGAACACGTGACATCGCCGGTCGTCGTGGCGACGTACTGCTGAGCTTAACATGTTTTCATAAAAATGACCTCAGCTAGACTCAAATGAGCTCTGTCACCATGACAACACACAACGGTTCCAAAATGGACGGATTTTGTAACCTCTGTGGCACACTGTGTGTGTGTGTGTACCGTGATTCTCCTTGCTTTTGAGAGGCGTGTCTTTTGTGGTTGCCATGGAGACCGCCGTGTCGTGATGAGAGCAGTCCGAGGCATCGTGTTGTACCTCACAGTGACCCTGAAGATAGAGAGCATGATGAGGAGTGTGTGAGGAGGAGTGTGTGTGAGGAGGAGTGTGTGTGTGAGGAGGAGTGTGTGAGTTACACACTTTGGGGTCTTCGCCATCTTCACCACACGCCATCACGTCTGACTTACAACATGAGGTCTGCAAAACAAAAACAAAACCACACACAGCTGTAGTTCTCTGAAGTGTGTGTAAGTGTGTGTGTAAGTGTGTGTGTAAGTGTGTGTGTGTGGTGTCTCCTACATGCTGGACGTTGGGAGAACTCAGGCTTCTCCGTATGTGTCTGCTTTTAACTGAGAGCGCTTCTTTCACTGTCACCGCCTGTTACAACACACACACACACACACACACACACACACACGTGAACGCAACAGGATGAAGATAAATAGCATAAATTTCCAAATTTATTTCAAATCTCACCACAGCTGTCTCGACATGGTGTGTGTGTGTGTGTGTGTGTGAGTGTGTGTGTGAGTGTGTGTGTGTGTACCTGTCGCAGTCTCTCGAGGCACAGGATATTCGCCACCTCCAGAACTCCTCTCGTGTATTTCTCGATGTACGTCTCTCCATCCTGCGTCTCCTCGGCTTCACTGCGCGCCGCCATTAACGCCAGCGTCTCCCTCTCCTCCGGCTCCTCAGACGCCTGTGTGTGTGTGTGTGTGGTGGGACAGAAGACAGAAGAGTCTCATGAGTGAATGAGAAGAAAGACACACGCATGGTCTATGTGTCCATCAGTCTGAGCAAAGGAGGCGTGGCCAACATGTCTGTCAGTCACAGTGAAGAAGGCGTGTCTCACCTTTGGTATGTTGGAGACGATTTCATACATAACTCCACAGGAGTGCAGCATGTTTTTCAGAGACATTCTCCTCTTCAGACTCTGTGTGAAGCTCTGCACACACACACACACACACACACACACACACACACACGCCATCCTCAGTGTTATGTTACCGCAGATAGAAATCTGACCCCCTTTAATACATTTCAGAGGGTGTGTGTGTACAGTACAGGTGCAGTGTGTGTGTGTGTGTGTGTGTGTGTGTGTGTGTGACCTGTTTGTTGTAGATGTTGACGGCGATCCTCTTGCGCAGGACGAGCTCCATGCTGGCCGGGTGGCTGAGCTGCACCGTGGCTTTGATGATCAGGTAGACTCGCTCGCCAGGCGCGGTCACGCGGTTCAGGTAGATAGAGTCGTGAATGGACGAATCCCAAGAGCACGTCACACACACCTGGAGCAGAGAGAGGACACGATTTAACCCTGTGCTGTGTTTCCATCACACACCGTTCTGTTCCACAGCAGCAGCGGCGGCGAAGAGATGATGTCATCAAAAGGCGCCAGTCAAACAGGCACTGGGTTGCGTCCTAAACCACGTCATCGGCACCAAGACAGATGACTGGAACCTACATTTGTGTGTGTGTGTGTGTGTGTGTGTGTGGTCGGGGTGTACCTCGTCATCACTGTGTTTGATGATGGGAAGGTAGAAGAACTGGCTGCCGTGTTCTTTAGGGAGGATGGAGTTGACCCCGGCGGCGTGTGACCCGGTCAGCTGCTCGCTCACCGTCAGATTATCAGCTGGAACAAAACGGCTACTGATCATTACTATATAGACTGTGTGTGTGTGTGTGTGTGTGTGTGTGTGTGTGTGTGTTGTTTTTTTAAATCCTAATGAATGTATAATGGTCATGTGTTCTGGATCTCTGGTGCATAAAAAAACAGTATATCACAGCAACAGCATTACCGTTCAGGTCCAGAAACAAAACAGGGACGTGAGCCTCCATGCCTGAAGGGGGCGCCCTAAAAAAACCGAGAGAGAGGAAAACAATTTAAATGAAGTGCTTTAATTGTTCTTAATCCAAAGTCTACGGATAAACTTTGTAGAAAAACAGGTTTTTCTATTTATATACTGTATATCCCACCCTTAGCTTAAACCCCGCCTCCTGAGCTAGTTATCCCCGCCCCCTGTGCTAGTTATCCCCGCCCCCTGTGCTAGTTATCCCCACCTCCTGTCCTAGGATTGGCTCACAAGCGATTAGACGATAAAACAGATTTGCCGAAAACGAAGAGTTATCGCTTTAAATATAAATAATAATAAACGTATGACAGTAGATTCTACACGTTTACACAGTAGGATAAAAGACAAAAATAGTTGCATGTTCCGATTAGAAATAGCGTGTGAGACACTGTGGCTGTAGTGTGTGTGTGTGTGTGTGTGTGTGTGTGTGTGTGTTACCACTGAGCAGGAGCTCCAGGGATGCCACTGCCAGGTGCTGGGACCAACACAGTGTTTCGCTCCTCAGTTAGCCCCACCCACTGCTCCACTAACCGCGCCTCCCTCTCCACATCCTCCTCAGACTTCTCTACACACACACACACACACACACACACACACACACACACTATTAATTCAATGGGCTTCATTTAACAAACTGGATACAAAAGGATTTAGTTGCAAATCTTACATTGGAGCGTTTACACAATAAAAATGTGTGTGTGTGTGTGTGTGTGTACACGCTACAGAGTAAAAGTGAAAGTGTGTGTGTGTGTGTACGCTACAGAGTAAAAGTGAAAGTAAGTGTGTGTGTGTACACGCGACAGAGTAAAAGTGAAAGTGTGTGGTATAAAGCAAAAGTGAAATGAGAACAGAACAAAGTGAAAGTGTCTCTGTGTGAGTGTTTATGTGTGTATGCGGGTGTGTGTGTGTGTGTGTGTGTGTGTATGTGTTACCACTGCAAGTGTGTGTGTGTGTGTGTGTATGTGAGTGTATGTGTGTGAGAGGTGTGTGTACGTGTGTATGAGTGCTTATGAGTGTGTGTGTGCGTATGTGTTACCACTGCGAGTGTGTGTGTGTGTGTGTGCGTATGTGTTACCACTGCGAGTGTGTGTGTGTGTGTGTGCGTATGTGTTACCACTGCGAGTGTGTGTGTGTGTGTGTATGAGTGTGTGTGTGAGAGACTGAAAATGAAAACACACCTGATTTGTTCATGATCTTTTTTAATTGTTCGTCCAGATACTCGCGGCGTTTGACGAGCGCCTCGGACCAGCGCTCACGCACGCAGTTCAGATCCTCTTCCTGCACACACACACACACACACACACGCACACACACACACACAATATAAGCATATTCACTCTTAAACAGTGTTGGGTAAGTTTCTCACAAACAGTAATCCCCTACAGACTGCTTTAAAAGTGTAATCTGACTTCACTGATTAAAACTCGTCAGATGACCGATTACGTTCACGTTACTTTCAAAACCTACAAAAATACACTACAAACTCAAACTCAGTGTACGACACGATCAGAGAACGTCAGTAGCGTACAGAGACGCGTTACACGCAACTCCGAAAATAAAATCGAATTAAATCCGTCTTTATTCCTCACCCGCTGTTTATTTACAATCAAAACATCTTTCTTACTGTTTCATTTCTACAGTGTAATAAAAAACAGAAAATGAACTCCAGTGATGTCACTGAGCAGTGTGTGACGAGGTCGTGTCCCATCACACACGCACACACACACACGCACACACACACACACGTCCATGCAGTGAGTCATGCAGCCATGCAGCCGGAGAGCGGTGTCAGCTCAGCGCTCATGACTCCTCCTTTCACTGGATCGTGTTTCATTTGATTTCTGCCGGAGTGTTTTATCTTCTTGATGAAGTGAGTCGGTCGTGTTTATCGTCATCGTCGTGATGGGAGATGTTCATGAGGTTCTTTATTTTCAGGATGTAAAGTGGAGAAAGCACACACACGCAACTGGGAGCTGAAAGGTGATGTTAGTGCGTTCGTGGTAGCAGTTTTGAGTAAAGTGTGCGTCCTGAGTAGCGCCCTCTGGTGGAGTGTGTATGATTAGCAGCTCAAAGGCATCATGCAAGGAGAGAGAGAGAGAGAGACAACAGAGAACAGAGAGAGACAGACAGAGCGACAGACAGAGAGAA